>NC_036858.1:69311604-69325572 GCF_002910315.2 Salvelinus sp. IW2-2015 | reverse complement strand
CCCTTGAATTGACATGCAGTTATACACTGCAAAAAGTCAGCTCTCAAAAACAAGGAAAAAAAGCAAGAAAATGAGGGAAATATTACTTCAAATAAGCAAAATTATCTGCCAACAGAACAGGAAAATTTACTGCCAAGATTTTTTAAACCTAGTGCGTTCAGACTAAAAACAAGTACATTTGTCTGGATACAAAGAAAATATTTAAGAATTATTTTCTCAATATGTAGGAAAATGTGCTTAAATTTAGAATCCAATGCTATTGCAATCGTCTTGAAATAAGGCAATATTCCCAGGAATTTACAGAAAAATATAATATTGTGCTTAAAATAAGTAATCCTGACTAAGATAAATGTACTTGTACTACTACTAGAAATGAGATTGGCTTGCTTATAGAAAGAATGGATCTAATTTCTTTTCACTTCTTTATTGAGGACTCAGTATATCCAGAGGCTGATATGGGCAGAACAAAGGATGCAAAAACAACAACAACAAAGGACATTGGTGGTCAAGATGAAAATGTAAGACCTATGGCAAGATAACAAACGTAACAGTGCTTTCAACCTTCTTATAATAAACAACAAACGCCCTGCCTATTTATTAAAGGTTATCGGATCGGTTCTCGGATGAGCCAATACACACAGTTCTGTTATCGGGACCGGAAATGAAAAAATTGTATTGTGCAATCCTTGTTAGTAATGAACTTTTTCCACTCGGCCATAACCTTTTTATATGAAGAAGTCATGTTCCGGGTGTGGATGGCGTCCGAGAGGACTTCTGTCTGCAGCACAGAGGAGTGTCGCAATGCACTGAGGATATGTGAGGTGAAAGGCGTAATAACACGCCATGAGATACGTCATGCTGGCATAGATGTCCTCTTTTGGGAAGGTCACCACAGGCATGGTTCCAATGGCCAGTACGCAGTTGGTTTTGCAGACAATCACGACAGGGCTGAAGAGTGGTCTCGCCTGTCACGCCCTGACCTGAGATATCTCTGTTTTCTTTATATTTTGGTTAGGTCAGGGTGTGACTAGGGTGGGTACGTTAGTTTTTGTATTGTCTAGGGTTTTTTGTATGTCTGGGTGTTTTTTGTAGGTCTAGGTGATTTGTATGTATATGGTGGCCTGATATGGTTCCCAATCAGAGGCAGCAGTTTATCGTTGTCTCTGACTGGGGATCATATTTAGGTAGCCATTTTCCCTTTGGTGTTTGTGGGTTCTTGTTCTATGTTTAATTGCAGGTCTGCACTACTCATATTAGCTTCACGGTTCGTTTTGTCATTTTGTTCGTTTGTTCAGTGTTCATTCTTAAATAAAGAAGAATGTACGCATACCACGCTGCYCCTTGGTCTCATCCTTACAACGGCCTTAACAGAAGAACCCATCACAAAAGGACCAAGCAGCGTGTTCAGGAGGAATGGACATGGGAAGAGATTCTGGATGGAGCAGGACCCTGGACGCAGGCGGGGGAGTATCGCCTTCCAAAGGAAGAAATAGAGGCAGCAAAAGCGGAACGGCGATATTACGAGGAGAAATACAAATGAGGCAAGGACGAGAGGCAGCCCCAATCATTTTTTTTTGGGAGGGGGGGGCACATGGAGCAGTCGGCAGAGCCAAGGAGCAAACCAGAGCCAGTCAGGGAGTCGGATGAGGAGTTCGACGCAAGATTCCGGAGAGAGGTGCTAGCATTGAGAGCGCTGCAGAGCGGGTGTGCTGGGGAGCGTGTGACTGGTCAGACACGTGTTACGCAGCGATGCGCACGGTGTCTCCAGTTCGCATTCATAGCCCGGTGCGCTCTATTCCAACTCTTCGCACTTGCCGGGCTCAAGTGAGCATCCAGCCAGGACGCAGTGTGCCAGCTATATGCTCCAGATCTCCAGTGCGCCTCTACAGTCCAGTACGTCCTGTGCCTCCTCTCCGCACTCGCCCTGAGGTGCGTGTCCCCAGCCCGGTACCTCCAGTTCCGGCACCACGCATCAGGCCTCCAGTGCGCTTCCACAGTCCAGTACGGCCTATGCCTCTTCTCCGCACTCGCCCTGAGGTGCGTGTCCTCAGCCCGGTACCATCAGTTCCGGCACCACGCATCAGGCCTCCAGTGCGCTTCCACAGTCCAGTACGGCATGTGCCTCTTCCCCGCACTCGCCCTGAGGTGCATGTCCTCAGCCCAGTACCACCAGTTCCGGCACCACGCATCAGGCTTCCAGTGCGCTTCCACAGTCCAGAGCTTCCGGCGACAGTTCCCAGTCCAGAGCTTCCGGCGACAGTTCCCAGTCCGGGGCCTCCGGTGATGATCCGCAGTCCAGAGCCTCCGGCGATGATCCTCGGTCCGGTTCTACAATGGCGGAGGGATCAGCGTAAAGAGGGGGGTCTGCGTCCAAAACCGGAGCCGCCACTGAGGGTAGATGCCCACCCGGGTCATCAGTTCAGGTATGAAGCAGGAGTTCACTCGATCGAGGATCTGCCGGAGTTCATCAACAACCTGACACACACAGACAGACAGACAGTGTAAGGCTCTGTCTGTCTATCTAGCTGGAGGCGTAGGAAGCATTAGCCTGGTTACTACCAGACCGAATTCTCGCAAGCTCACTGTTTTACATTTGCCCGAAGTAGTTTACCCCGTCCCTGCTATGGCTTCTCACGCTGCTCACTTCCCACACCGTATCTCATTTGAGATTCGGTCTGGTGTTAACCAGGCTAAAGAAGCATAGGCCTACTTAAAATGAATACATTTGCTTACATGATCCAGTTCTCTGAAGCAGGGATATGCTTGAAGTATCTTGGTAGGCCTGTCCTGCTCCTTAGTAGCATCAGAGTCGATGAAGGCCCGTCTTGCTTGGAATTCAAGGTCCAGGAGCTGGGAAACATCCTTCTGTTTGGGTCTGGCCTTGGTTTTGTACATCTCCTGTAGAGTTTTATAATGTCTCGCCTGGTTCTGTAGGATCTCCGTAGTTTCTGATGCCAGAAAACAGAACAAACCCGACGAATTAACATTTAAAATGTAGACTGAAATTAAGACCAGTGATTCCACTGGTACTACCCCCCCAAACCTCTCATTCCACAGGAAACACTGAAGACTAAATTGTCCCTCATTTAGAGTAGTAGTAGAAGTTGCATTTATACGGAAACACTATCCACTATTTAAATTTGTGTACTTACCACCCAACTGTTCAACCTCTGGGGTGCTGCATCTAGATTGTGGGGATCTCTTCAAGATCAGGGTTGAGGAGGTGGATTCGTCAGTCTCATCAGTGGACATCTCCTGGCTGCTCTGAAATCTAAGGCTTCGTCACCTCTTTCTTGAAGGGGTCYCTCCCTGCTTCATTTTGGGGGTTGTCACCTTCTGAATCCTTTTCAAAATCTGCTTCTTCACAGATTCCTACGAACAACAAATTGTTTGTGTTATAAATCACATTAAACAAAATCGAATCCAGAAATGAAACGATACAAGCAGACACGTTGCCCTGATTGATCTGGATTGTCAGATGTTTGCACGTTGGCTGCCAGGTTCCAACAGTGCTGCGTTTAGAAACGTGTGTTGAATACCTGAGTAGTGACTTACCCACTCAGCTCCACTGGTTGTAGAACTGTCCCGCAGCATTGGGTAGTACTCTATGAGACGCTTCACCATTACAGTGAGTTCACGGCTGTATGGATACTGGAAGTCATCCCCTGCTGCTCTCTTAATGGATATCATGCTTGTTACTGTATATCAGCATGGCTGTGATTCGGTCGTAGGTACGAGGCCGCAGATAATAATATTCAGTATAACAGCACGACCTTGAGTGTGATATTGCTTTTATATAACAGTTCTACAAGCTCAATTTATTAGCTAACAGTATTAAGCGACAACAGATTATGATGTGTTTATTTATTTAATCGTTTATTTGGCTCCGCCAACACACATAGTTCCCCAACAAGTCTGGGACTGGACTGTTGCCAAGCACCACATATACYTTTTCCTGCACACTAGCTTGCTACTTTGTGTAGGTCTACACGTTACCGCCCTCTCCTGACGACCATTCATAATTTAACTCAAATGTTATTTGTGGAAATATGTTCATCTTTGCGGTGCAAAGTTTGTGATATTTTAAGATAAATAACGATCGTTAAGGTAATTAACGGTTATTAGAACACCTGTAAAGTGGAGTGATGCATGTATAGTTAAAAGTCCCAGTGCTGTTGTACTCTACTCCAATCAAATTACTTGGTCGTATTATAAATACTTGTGAACATCATTTTCAGTTCTTTCCGCCCTTTTCATCGAAGCAGTGGGAACGTTTTATTWGCGTRTGCTTTTAGTAACGTTCAAGATGCTTTGACGGTGCGTTATCTGCTGCGTTCTTATGACTTTTTCATTGAAACTGTTATTGAGCCATATCAATAGATTTCACAGTCGCAGCCCTGATTTCTGGTTGCTCTGTGGTATTGACAGATGCTCTGAGGAATATAGAGTGTACAATTCCTTCTATCATCACGTAAAGAGAAACCACCTTCAACACCTACTTGAAGGCACCCGACCAGATGAACAGCCATCGGAGGAAAGCCAAGTACCACCAGAACAAGTAAGTACCTAGCTAGCATTTTTTTTTCTGGATTTTTTTATTTTTTATTAACGGACGATACACAGACCAAAGTCATACTGTCCATAGGCTATTCGATAATTTTAGCTATAATGACACTTATGGCTAAAGCTGGGTTAATGTGAAAATAATCAATGATGAATAGGAACAAAACACTTAACTTCTTGACGCTAGTTTTTTTTTTTTTATAACGTTCCCAAGGTAAACTGACTATTTCTCAGGTCCAGATCGTAGAATATGCATATCATTTACAGATTAGGATAGAAAACACTCCAAAGTTTCCTAAACTGTCAAAATATTGTCTGTGAGTATAACAAAACTGATTCTGCAGGCAAAAACCTGAGAAAATATAACCCGGAAGTGATATATAAATTTTTTAAATCTGTGTTTCCTGGCCAGTCTTTCTTCCATTTAAAGGGGTATCAACCAGATTCCTTTTCCAATGGCTTCCTCAGGCTGTGACCAGGCTTTAGACATAGTTTCAGGCTTTTATTTTGAAAAATGAACGAGATTTTTCAAAAGTAGTGTCGTGTCTTTGCTATCATTAAATTGAAGACTTATAGTTTATATCAAAGATTCCTGTAATTAGGGATTACGCGATCACTTGGTAAATAACGTAACTAATTACCTATGAATTCGAGGGCACCAGGGAAAGTAGTCAGATTACAAAGTTATAATTTCCCAATATAACCTTTCAGATATTTTTATATCTGATCAATAGTCTTCTGATTAATGATTCATTTATTTTACCTCACGTTAGTCTCATTCCAAACGTCGTAAATTGTTGGTTATCTGCACGAACCCAGTCTTCACTATGAGTCATCCATACATCAATTGTCTTAAATCATTTATTTATTACTAACTAATTAATTCACAGAAATGCATAAACAAACAAACAAACTTAAAAATGGTTACATGAAAATTGATGGGAGAAATATGCCCTAGTGGGCTGAACCGGCACATGCGGCTTGTTAGACAAAGGGAAAGTTGGGGTCGATCAGATAGTCACTACAGAGTTCAAACTATAACAATTGACATGCTAATCCTTTACACAATGAAGCTCACTCATTCGGAACAATTGCAATTATATATATATATATTTACGCTCGGTGTGTGTCGTCTTGATCATTGGAGAGAGTTAGTTTTGGTTGGAGTTCCTTCTGTCTCGGTTTATTGTGGATAGTTCAGAGTGACATTCGTTATAGAATGATTGTTTCGGCGGTTGTCTTTCTTCGCGTTCAATGATACCGAATCCTAGCTGCCAGACTAGAGTCATATCAAGGACTTGTTCTTATTCGTCTAAGAGTTTAACCACGTGGTATGGTTAAAATTCAGCAATGGTACTTAACCTTCGTTCTCCCATATGAGAAAAACATGGATCTAATGATAATTTCTCAGAGTTGGCTTTTATTCGGATAGCAGAAAGGGCTGTCCTTGGATGTCTGACCCGTACTGGGCTCAGGGCGGTCCTTGGATTTAGTTCAAATCAAAAAGGATTTGTATTTTTCTTCATTAAACAGTCCAAATCATATTACACAATTATACAAACAGTTATCATACTCACCATTCATTTTATACAACAAACAGATGTAAACCTCAATTCTGAGGATATTATATAAACAGCGGTATGGTAATGTACCACCCGTCTCTCATGAGTTTCCCACATGGGGACAAACGGACATGTTAATAGCTGGATCTTCACCGATCTTTAATATTTTTCCGAAACATGAAATCTGTTCGTACCTCAAGTTCTGTGAGGTGGAGAAAACCCTTTGTCCTGAAATTTACCCTCCTCTAATACTGTTTAGCTCATGATGGAGATTCAGATTTCAGGAATTTACGACGTCTCTCTGTGATCACAGCATGGGTTGAAGAGGAAGGGAGAGGCAGGGGAGGGGGATGGGGTTTGCAATACCCAAGCAGGCAACGTCATGGACAGTAGTCAGGTGTCCTCTGAATAGTTCCTGCGCGCGAGAGGGGAGCTCTCCATTTTCCTTTTCTCTCTTATTGAATAGGTTACGGTCCGGTTGAAATATGATCGATTATGTTTGTTAAACAAACCTGAGGATTGATTATAAAAACATTTGACATGTTTCTACGACCATTACGGACACTTTTGGAATTTTCGTCGAACGGAACGAAGGCTTTGGTTTTCTCAACATTTTTTTGTTATAAAGTAATATTTATCGAACAAATAACATTTGTTGTGTAACTGGGAGTTCGTGAATGCAAAATCGAAGATTATCAAAGGCAAGCGATTAATTTTATTGCTTTTCTGACTTTCGTGACCAAGCTAATATAAGGCTAACTGTTCTAGCATTGATTGATACACTCACAAAAGCTTAGATTGCTTTCGTTGCAAAGCATATTTTCAAAATCTGACACGATAGGTGGATTAACAACAAGCTAAGCTGTGTTTTGGTATATTTCACTTGTGATTGCATGATTATAAATATTTTTTGTAATATTTTTGTATCTGATACGTTTGGGAATTTTCTTCTGCCTTTCAGCACCGGAACGAGGCTGTAGTTTTCTCAACATAACGCGCAACCCAAATGGCGTTTTTTTGTTCGATAAAAGTAATATTTATCGAACAAAAATAACATTTGTTGTGTAACTGGGAGTCTCGTAAATGCAAACATCCGAAGATTATCAAAGGTAAGCGATTAATTTTATTGCTTTTCAGACTTTCGTGACCATGCTAATTTGGGGCTAGCTGTTGTAGCATTGATTGTTTCACTCACAAAAGCTTGGATTTCTTTCTCTGTAAAGCATATTTTCAAAATATGACATGATAGGTGGATTAACAACAAGCTAAACTGTGTTTTGGTATATTTCACTTGTGATTGCATGATTATAAATATTTGTAGTAATATTTTTGAATTTGGCACCCTGCAATTCAGCGGTTGTTTAGGGAAATGATCCCGTAATCGGGATCTGTGCGCAGAAAGGTTAAATAGCTCTATTGATGAAACTAAATACAATTTCAAATAATAATCTATTTCTTTGATGTGTGGTACACAGGACAACATTCAACCCAATCAGCTTCTAGCTAACTCCAGCATCACTGATCAGCAACTCCATACATCTGACTCAGATGAAGGGCAAAGGGGTATTGACCAACATGGAGCTGTCACAGTGCAACAAGTAAGTTACTCGGTTGGTGGCAATCTACTGAAATTGACCATATTTTTTAAGTACTTAGATTTTCTAATAGCATTCATAGTCAGTCTCCGCAACCACTTATCCTGTCACAAACATTATACTTGTCATGAACTAGTAATGTCCAGCCTCAGGATACTGCATTCAATGTCAAATTTTTTTMGGAATCTGACAACACATGCCAKTGCTTTTGTGATAAATGCCAGAGCCAAGCATCGTCTCTCACAGGTAAGATGCTTTTTCTGAACAGAGCACAGCATTTGGTTTGTTACATTATGCAGAGCATTTTGTAGTGGTTCAGTGATGGTTGAGTTCATTCTCAGTGCTAGGTTGTCCACCTTACTATTGTTGATCCCTTATGTCCTTATGTTAATGAATATGTCATAAGTAAATCTGAATATCATATCACATGATGGCGTGTTCCAACCTCCATGATTGATGACATCCCCACCTCTTTCTTTATCTCTCATTTTCAGAAAGGCGTGAATGACATTGTTGCTGGGGTACAGCAGTATCAATCATCACTATTGGWCAACCTCAGGAAGCAGATGGAGGCAGAGCTAAAGAAGCATTCAGGAAGCACATCAGGGCAACTTGAAAAAGATGCAATGGATATATTTGACAATTTCATTGACCCTTTTGCTGGTGTTGCAGCACCATTTAGACAGGACAGTGTTATTAAGAAGCAGTTTAGCTGTTTGGATGCAGAGGAAATTCACATTGCTCGAACCATATGCAGGATGAAATGTGGAGGATCAAAAGACATTTTCATCAAAGACAAATTATTTTATTATGTACCAGTAGTCAAAAGTCTAGAACAGTTCTTATCACACCCAATGATTGTGTCTGGTTGAAAAGGGACCCCAGATGTGCAGGGAAAGTTTTTTTCATGACATTGTTGATGGTGCTCTTCTAAAATCACATCACTCATTTTCAGAGAAACCAAAGGCATTGCAGATTGCTCTGTATACGGATGAAATAGTGGATTACAGATTTCTAGGATCCTTTGCATCAAAAAACAAGTTGTTAATGGTGTACTACACCCTAGGAAATATACATCCAAAATACAGGTCTAAACTGGCTGCTATCAGGCTACTTGCCGTGGCTAGATCAGCAGACCTCCGTCAATCTGGTGTAGATGTAAAATTGAATAGAATCAAGGAAGACATGGATGCATTGTACAGTGGGGTTAAAATGCAAACTATTAACGGAGAGAAAATGATATATGGTGCCATGGTCTCTCTCTGTGGAGACACCCTGGCACAACATGAACTAGCAGGGTTCAGAGGGTGTGGGCTTTGCCTACAGTAAGTGCAGACACTGTGAGTGTTCTTTTGAGAACATGCAGTCACACTTCAATGAGGATGCATATACTAAAAGGACATTGGAGAAGCATGTCAGACAGTGTGATGAAATAGAAAAGGCACAGACGGACTTGCTTCGCAACAGCCTGAGAACAACATATGGGATCAATAGAAGGAGCAAGTTAGTTGAATTCCCAGCCTTTGATATCATACAACAAACTCCYCAAGACATTATGCATGTCATTCTGGAGGGCATAGCCCCATTGGAAATCAAATGTGTTTTGAATCATCTTGTTGTGTCAGGACAGATTGATCTGGACTCAGTGAAACCTGCTATTCTTGGTTTCCCTTATTCCCCTCTAGATGTTAGAGATCGGCCATCCCCAATTTCTGTTAGTACATTAACGTCAAGTGATGGTAAACTAAAACAGTCATATGGGAAAATGCTTGTCCTGCTAAGGATATTTCCATTTATTTTGGAGAGTTTGGAAGTCAATGCATATATACGACAGATAATTGAGCTAATAGAGGTTGTACAGATAGTATTTGCACCTGTACTTTCCATTGTGACTGTGTCTAGGTTGAAGTTACTCATTGAAAATCATTTGAAGCATTGGAAGGAGCTTTTTCCAGACCGCAATGTTACACCTAAACAGCATTATATGATACATTTGCCATCACAGAAAAAGTCATTGGGTCCAATGGTTAGACATATGTGTATGCGGTTTGAGACTAAACATTGTTTCTTTAAACAATGTGCTTCCAAGCTCAATTTAAAAAATATTTGCAAGTCTTTGATCAATCAGAACCAAATATATGAAAGCTGCCAAACTGTTGACAGTTCAATGCACCCAAATCTTTCAAATGGAGATTAAAGATCTACAATATTTACGTGGAAAATGTAGGGATTTCCTAGGTATCAATGAAGTAAACCATGCTGTATCAGTCAAATGGCTTGTAATAAATTCTAATAAATACATAACTCAGAAGTCCATGATCTTTGCCAAAGTACTGAATGGTAATTTGCCAGAATTTGGACTGGTCAAAAACATATTTCTTGTTGATTCTAGGCTTTAATGTTTGGAATATCAACCATTTCAAACTATACGCTTTGATAGAAACGTCATGGCTTATCAAGTTGAGGTCCCACACCTTGCACAGGCCACTGAGTTAGTGGATGCTGAAAAGCTGGTTGATTTTACCTCTTATTACACAATTAGCAACAAGAGCCAAGTCAAATACCATCTTAGGGATGTAATAGAATTGTACAACAGTTCAAATGACTCATAGTGTGTTCCCCAGATATGAACAGTGTACTGTCTTTGTTCTGTACTGTATTTTCTCTACATGATTTCTGTGCTGTGATTGACAATAAAACAGTGAATTCCATTTGGTCGTTATCTGTTCTTAATATGTGAAGAGATTAAAAGGATAAGATGCTTGAAATAAGAAATTCTGACTTTGACAAAGCAGTTTTTAACGTGTCATTGTTGATCAAACCGCTTTATAATTCTGGTAATTCTAGTTTTGAGCATTAAGTTACTCAGAACCAGTTATACAATATCAGTAACAAGTTATATTATCTTATGTAGATAATTAAGGACAAAAATGCTTGAAACAAGTGAATTTCTCCAACATAAAAACTGGCTGGTAAGAAGAAATATCTTGTTAGACAAAAAACAAGCATATATTGCCTTGATTTAAGATATTTAATCTTACTTAGATTTACATTTTTGCAGTGTACTGCTGCTCAATGATTAACAAGATGGCTGATTCCAGCAGAGACATGAACATGAACACAGATAATACTCCAAGTTCATACAACATTAAAGTACAATTAAAATAATCAGTGTTTTGTGTAATATGCATCTACTTGAGCATATTTAGCAACTTGGCTGGTTTGTCTGCAGGCCTACTACCTAATTCTCCTCTTTCAGGGTTATTGTATGGTACCAGAGGGTTATTATATGGTACCAGAGGGTTATTGTATGGTACCAGAGGGTTATTGTATGGTACTAGAGGGTTATTGTATGGTACCAGAGGGTTATTGTATGGTACCAGGAGGGTTATTTGTATGGTACCAAGAGGGTTATTGTAATGGTAACGATGAGGTTATTGTATGGTACCAGAGGGTTAATGTATGGTATACCAGAGGGTTATTGTTGGTACAGAGGGTTTGTGGTACAGAGTTATTGTATGGTACCAGAGGTTATTGTATGGTACCAGAAGGGTTATTGTATGGTAGCAGAGGGTTATTGTATGGTACCAGAGGGTTATTGTATGGTACCAGAGGGTTATTGTATGGTACCAGAGGGTTATTGTATGGTACCAGAGGGTATTGTATGGTACCAGAGGGTTATTGTAAGGTACTAGAGGGTTATTGTATGGTACCAGAGGGTTATAGTATGGTACCAGAGGGTTATTGTAAGGTACTAGAGGGTTATTGTAAGTTAAGAGAAACTATTCTATCCTGTAAGAAACTGTTAACTAAACTCTGAAAAGCTTTTAACCAGGCAGATGACAAGTGTGTTGAATGATGTCATTAAGAAGTGAGTTGGACCAGAAATCAGTGAGGCCGGGTCCTCCCAGACCTACTCTGAGGAGGGGAGGTGGGAGGAGATATTCTGACATTCCCTGGTTATCCAGAGCTTTTAAGTAACCGTGAGGTTGTATGCTCATCCGGGATCAGGAATTCAGGAAGGTTGCATCACCGACAGTCTGACTTCTAGGTTCTGGTGGAGAGAGGGAGACTGGAGAGTGGAAGTAGAGTGGAATAGTGCTGTAATTGTAGTAAAACCATTCTGCTGCTGAGTGACTCTGCCCCCCTGGTTAATACGCTGCTATGCCGAGCTGCGGTTAAAAGCCTCCTAGGCCTCCACTTTTAATTCCACCCAAGGAAAGCAACACACAGCGTTCACCAATGGCTTGTAGAGTGACCTCATTGCCGCTGAACCCAGAGAAGACTGAGCACGGCACAGTTTAATGCAGCACCCGGACAAACACACTTTTCATAACCTTTACTTATTACCTCATTTCCAGGTAACATGTTCAGCCCTAAGTGAATCCCTCTCAATTGTATTATATGAAAATTATTTCTAAATCATAGCCCTGGATTTAAAATGGCTGGGTTGAATTCTTGGTGATTTCTTCAAATTAAGAGCCTGTTTGCATAAATTTTTCCATAGGTTTGAACCCTGGTTGTTTCTCTCATTCTCTCCTCATTGAGACCTACTTCCCATACCTCACTTCTTGCCTCTGATAATTGGCTAATGACAAAGGAAAGGAGGTGAAGTAAATTACCCACTAGAATTCAGATAAAAATCAGGCCCTTTATGTTGCTAAGTGGAGATAATTACACTTTAAAGTGAACAGGACCTGTACATTTAATTTGATAAAGAAAAAAGTAGTTATCTGGCTGACAACTATTAACGGTGTAATTAACCTTTACCTGCAGACCGCTGTATGGAGTGCAGAGTGATATAATCCAAGGCCTAAGCAATTCAGAAGCATTTAAGAGCACATAACATAAACGTTACCGCAAATAGAAACTTGTTCTCAAACAGAGATGCACTCCTACAGTACATGTACACTGCTTTAATAAGTCCCTGAATGGCTGCGTCTGTACGTATCTATAAGTCCCTGAATGGCTGAGTCTGTACGTATCTATAAGTCCCTGAATGGCTGCGTCTGTTCATATCTAAGTCCCTGAATGGCTGTGTCTGTACGTATCTATAAGTCCCTCTGACATATGGGCTGCGTCTGTTACCGTATTCTATTACAGGTCCTACCTGAATGGCTGCTTTTGTACCTGCGTATCCTATTCCTCTAAAGGCTGCGTTCTGTTACGTATCTATAAGTGCCCTGAATGGCTGTGTCTGTACGTATCTATAAGTCCCTGAAATGGCTGTGTTATGAACGTTCATTCTGATAAGTCCCTGAATGGGCCGTCTGTACGTATCTATAAGTCCCTGAATGGCTGTGTCTGTACGTATCTATAAGTCCCTGAATGGCTGCGTCTGTACGTATCTATAAGTCCCTAAGCTGTGTCTGTTTTTCATACTAAATAAGTCCCTGAATGGCTGTGTCTGTACGTATCTATAAGTCCTGAATGGGCGTGTCTAGTCTGTCGTATCTATAAGTCCCTGAATGGCTGCTTCTCTGTTAACGATATCTAAGTCCCTGAATGCTGTGTCTGTTCATATCTAAGTCCCTGAATGGCTGTGTCTGTCATGTTCATATCCTAAGCCCTGATGTGTGCGTTCTATCTATAGTCCCTGTAACTGTTGTCATATCTATCGCTGAATGGCTGTGTCTGTCATATCTAAAGTCCCTGAATGGCTGTGTCTGTTCATATCTAAGTCCCTGAATAGGCTGTGTCGTACGTTATCTATAGTCCTGAATGGCTGCGTCTGTCACTTATCTATAAGTCCCTGAATGGCTGGTCTGTTCGTACTATTAAATCCCCTGAAATGCTGGTCTGTCGAATCTTAAAGTCCCTGAAATGGCTGCGTCCGTGTTTCAAATCCTAAGTCCCTGAATGGCGCTTGTTCGACTATCTATAATTCCCTGGAATGCTGTACGTTTCTATCAATTATAAGTCCAAATCGGTGTGTCTGTTCGTATCTTAAATGTCCTAATGGGCGTTGTGTATCTATAAGTATCGTAGTTCATAATATATCCCTGAATGGCTGTCAATCATAAGTCACTGTTGTCATGTCATACTATAAGTCCCTAAAGCTGCTTTCAATAATCTACTGGCTGTTCCTAGTCTGAATGGCTCGTCTGTTCATATCTATAGTCCCTAAATGTGCTGCGTCTGTATATCAAGTCTACGTCTAGTACTATAAGTCCCGAAATTGGCTGCGTCTTTCATATCTATAAGTCCCCTAAGATCTGGCTTGTGTCCTTATATAACTGTCATATCCA
>NC_036858.1:69292381-69304881 GCF_002910315.2 Salvelinus sp. IW2-2015 | reverse complement strand
AACTTGGAACTGGGAAATCTCAGTCTTCAATGAGTTCAAGACAACTGGGAACTCTGCAAAAAAAAATATCCGACTGGGACTATATTTAATATCTCAATGTTAAAAGTTTAGCTGATTCCAACACAAACTGCATTATAATAGACTTATGCCAGGGTGTCATACTCTGGTGACCAGGTCTTCATGTTCAGAGATGTGTATGTGCCACTGTTAGGATCAGGATGGGCACTCTGTAGAGAGAGACACAGAAACACAAATACTCTCAATACTGTATAAAACACAAATACATAAATGCATTTGCTTGCTGTCTGTGGTATTGGGATTGAAATACCTTTGGTTTTTGACATTATTACCTGTGTGTCTGCTGTGACATCACTTCCTCCTGTGAATCTCCTGTAAAATTGGGACATAGTTGGTTCTGCTCTCTAGTGGCATCTAGTGGAAGTTCAAATCAAATTGTATTAGCCATATGTGCCGAATACAACAGGCTTTGTAGACCTTACAGTGAAATGCTTACTTACAAGCCCCTAACCAACAATCCAGTTAAAAAAATAATAAGAACAAATAAAGCGAACAAGTAATTAGAGAGCAGCAGTAAAGTAAAAATAGCGAGACTATATAAAGGGGGTACTGGTACAGAGTCAATATGCGGGGGCACCGGTTAGTCGAGGTAATTGAGGTAATATATAAATGTAGGTAAAGTTATTAAAATGACAACGCATAGATGATAACAGAGAGTAGCAGCCACCTGGTCATAGGCTGTTTTCTCTGCTACCGCACAGCAAGCGGTACCGGAGCACCAAGTCTAGGTCCAAGAGGCTTCTAAACAGCTTCTACCCCCAAGCCATAAGACTCCTGAACGTCTACTCAAATGGCTACCCAGTCTATTTTGCATTTCCCCTCCCCCCCTCATATTACCTCGACTAACCGGTGCTCCCGCACATTGACTCTGTACCAGTACCCCCTGTATATAGTATTGCTATTGTTATTTTACTGCTGCTCTTTAATTACTTGTTACTTTTATTTCTTATAAAAAATTGGTTTAACTGCATTGTTGGTTAGGGTCTCGTAAGTAAGCATTTCACTGTAAGGTGAATGTGTCCTATAATTGTGACTACTACAATTTGATTTGATTTGATTTGACTTCTGTCCTCTTTTTCTCCGTCTTCTCTTCACGCAAAAGACAGGKATTTGGGTCTGTTCCCGGGAAAGCAGTATGTCCTTCGCGTCGGGCTCGTTAAAGGAAAAAAAAGCTTCTGCCAGTTCGTGGTGAGTAATCGCTGTTCTGATGTCCAGAAGTTATTTTCAGTCATAAGAGACGGTAGCAGCAACATTACGTACAGAATAAGTAAAATGTTTTATGACAAACAATGCAAAAAAAACTAACAAAAAACACATTCGGTTAGGAGCACGTAAAATGTCAGCCATCTTCTTTGGCGCCATGATACTAACAGAATGTTGATATGTTACTAAAACAGTATATCTAAGTAAAAGACTCACCTCTTCAATGTGCAGTAGATGGTGAGTAGAAGAGCTCCAGCAGTCAGGACAGCCCCCACCCCCACCACAGGAACCCAGGGAAACACTGCTGCAGTATCTTGAGATTATAAATGCATGAAATTGAGAATTGAAAACAGGTTCAGCCCTTTGTTCGGCCGTGATATTGTAGAGTTACTCCACCTCAAGAATTTCATTTGGTGAAAGGCTCGGCACACGCATACTCAGGCTGACTGGCTCTCGTTCAGGCAAATGAGAAATAAGTGAACTCAGGCTATCCGAACGGCCAAAGTTAGTTATTTTAAGAAGCAGTTCTCTCTCTGTGGGTCTAACCCCAAGAAGTTCTAGAAAACGGATAAAGACCTGGARAATAAACCCKCATCCTCACAGCTGCCCATGTCACTTAAAGTTGATGATGTGGTTGTTACTGAGAAGAAGCACATGGCTGAGCTCTTTAATCACCACTTCATTGAGTCATGATTCCCATTTGACTCAGCAATGCCTCCTTGCCCGTCCAACATTTCCTCATCTCCCACCCCTTCTAATGCCCTGCTAAAAAGTTTCTCCCTGCAGGCAGTCACTGAGTCCGAGGTGCTAAAGGAGCTCCTGAAACTTGACCACAAACAATCATCTGGGTCAGATGGTTAAGACCCTTTCTTCTTTAAGGTTGCTGCCCCTATCATCGTTAAGCCTATCTCTGACGTGTTTAACCTGTCTCTCCTTTCTGGGAAGGTTCCCATTGCTTGGAAGGCTGCCACGGGTTGTGCTTTATTTAAAGGGGGAGATCAAGCTGATCCTAACTGTTATAGACCTATTTCTATTTTGCCCTGTTCATCAAAAGTGTTGGAAAAACGTGTCAATAATCAACTGACTGGCTTTCTTGATGTCTATAGTATTCTCTCTGGTATGCAATCTGGTTTCCACTCAGGTTATGGATGTGTCACTGCAACCTTGAAGGTCCTCAATAATGTCCCCATTGTCCTTGATTCTAAGCAATGTTGTGTTGATATTTTATTGACTTGGCCAAAGCTTTTGATACGGTAGACCATTCCATTCTTGTGGGCTGGCTAAGGAGTATTGCTGTCTCTAAGGAGTCTTTGGCCTGGTTTGCTAACTACCTCTCTCAAAGAGTGCAGTGTATAAAGTCAGAAAATCTGCTGTCTCAACCACTGCATGTCAGCAAGGGAGTACCCCAAGGCTCAATCCTAGGCCCCACATTCTTCTCAATTTACATCAACAACATAGCTCAGGCAGTAGGAAGCTCTCTCATCCATTTATTTGCAGATGATACAGTCTTATACTCAGCTGGCCCCTCCTCGAATTTTGTGTTAAATGCTCTACAACGAAGCTTTCTTAGTGTCCAACAATCTTTCTCTACCCTTATCCTTGTTCTGAACACCTCCAAAACAAAGATCATGTGGTTTGGTAAGAAGAATGACCCTCTCCCTAAAGGTGTGATTACTACCTCTGAGGGTTTAGAGCTTGAGGTAGTCACCTCATACAAGGACTTGGGAGTATGGCTAGACATTACACTGTCCTCTCAGCACATATCAAAGCTGCAGGATAAAGTTAAATCTAGACTTGGTTTCCTCTATTGTAATCGCTCCTCTTTCACCCCAGCTGCCAAACTAACCCTGATTCAGATGACCACCTACCCATGCTAGATTACGGAGACTTAATGTATAGATCGGCAGGTAAGGGTGCTCTCGAGCGGTAAGATGTACTTTACCATTCGGCCATCAGATTTGCCACCAATGCTCCTTATAGGACACATCACTGCACTCTAAACTCCTCTGTAAACTGGTAATCTCTGTATWCCCGCCGCAAGATCCACTGGTTGATGCTTATTTATAAAACTCTCTTAGGCCTCACTCCCCCCTATCTGAGATATCTACTGCAGCTCTCATCCTCCATGTACAACACCCGTTCTGCCAGTCACATTCTGTTAAAGGTCCCCAAAGCACAAACATCCCTGGGTCGCACGTCTTTTCAGTTTGCTGCAGCTAGCGACTGGAACGAGCTGCAACAAACACTCAAACTGGACCATTTAATCTCAATCTCTTCATTCAAAGACTCAATCATGGACACTCTTACTGACAGTTGTGGCTGCTTTGCGTGATATAATGTTGTCTCTAACTTCTTGTCCTTTGTGCTGTTGTCTGTGTCCGATAATGTTTGTACCATGTTTTGTGATGCTACCATGTTGTGTTGCTACCATGTTGTGTTGCTACCATGTTGTTGTCATGTTGTGTTGCTACCATGCTGTGCTGTAATGTGTTGCTGCCTTGCTATGTTGTTGTCTTAGGTCTCTCTTTATGTAGTGTTGTCTATATAACTGTATATATATATATTTTTAATCCCAGCCAATGTCCCAGCAGGAGGCCCTTTGCCTTTTGGTAGGCCATCACTGTAAATAAGAATTTGTTCTTAACTGACTTGCCTAGTTAAATAAAGGTTAAATAACAAAAATTATAAAAAATATCTGAACGAAATCTGTAAAATTACAGAGCACCAAAAATAGACAGAATGTGTCATACTTACATGTAACAGTAATATGGACAGAGATAGTCTCTCTCCCTATAATGTTCAGAGCCTCGCAGTAGTATCCCTCTATGTCCTCAGASYTGATGTTAGTGATGTTGTAACTCTGTCCTGATGCTTTTGCTGAGGTTACGTTCTTCTTGTACCAGGTGTATTGATCCACAGGTGGGTTGGCATCACTGCTGCAGGTCAGAGTCACTGAACTGCCCTCCACTATTCACCAGAGGGACTGACTGACACTGAGGTGTTCTTTGGAGAGTCTGGAAAATGACCATTTTAAAGACATTATAATTGTTTATGCAGACCAATACAGTTCAAATGGTTGATACATTTAAAATGTTTGTTCCTCCAACAGTCCAACAACACTGAGCTGTACTTTACTCACATTTCACATCAATGTTGATTGACTCAGACATTCCTGTTTTATCCCATTCCGGGCCTCACAGTAGTACTCTCCAGTGTCAGATGACTGGATATGAATGAAGACATGTGTGTGGTCTGTGTTTCCATTGGAGAATCTCTGATAGTGATCTCCATTCTTCTTGTATGACCAGCTATAAACGCTGCACAGGTGGGTTGGCATCACTGCTACAGGTCAGAGTCACTGAACTGCCCTCCACTATTTCACCAGAGGGACTGACTGACACTGAGGTGTTCTTTGGGCCATCTGGTGGACAGTTGGAATCAATACAGTGTTTAAAACAGTGGTTACATGAGGAACATCATGAAACCTTGACTTATGATTGTATAAGTGAAACAAAATATAAATGTGTGAATCTCAGATCAAAATGAAGGATAGGTGAACTTACAATGAACATCTACATGCACAGAAGAAGAGTTGAGACGTCCATATTTATTCTCAGCCTCACAGTAGTATTCTCCACTGTCCTCAGACTTGATGTTAGTGATGCTGTAACTCTGTCCTGATGCTTTTGGTGAGTTTACGTTCTTCTTGTACCAGGTGTATTTGTCCACAGGTGGGTTGTCATCACTGCTGCAGGTCAGAGTCACTGAACTGCCCTCCACTATTTCACCAGAGGGACTGACTGACACTGAGGTGTTCTTTGGGCCATCTGGTGGACAATATGTAACACCATAGTTCATACGTAGAGCTTTACATGAGGAGCATCATGGAACTTGGACTTATGATTGGAATAAATTAAATATGACTTTAAATATGTGTGATTCTCTGAACAAAAGAAGATAAGGTTAGGTGTATTTACACTGAATGTCCACAGACACAGAAGAAGAGTTGAGACTCCCATATATACTCTCAGCCTCACAGTAGTATTCTCCTCTGTCCTCAGAGTTAAGTTGGTGATGAGGAAGGTGTTTTCAGATCCTTTCAGTGAAGCTCCATCTTCTTGTACCAGATGTATTTGTCCACAGGTGGGTTGGCATCACTGCTGCAGGTCAGAGTCACTGAACTGCCCTCCACATTTCACCAGAGGGACTGACTGACACTGAGGTGTTCTTTGGGCCATCTGGTGGACAATAGGAACCAATACAGTGTTTTAAAACAGTGTTTTACATGAGAACATCATGAAACCTTGACTTATGATTGTAAAGGTGAAACAAAATATAAATGTGTGAATCTCAGATCAAAGGAGAAGGATAGGTGAACTTACAATGAACATTTACATGCACAGAAGAAGAGTTGAGACGTCCATATCTATTCTCAGCCTCACAGTAGTATTCTCCACTGTCCTCAGAGCTGATGGTCGTGATTCTGTAACTCTGTCCTGATGCTTTTGGTGAGTTTACGTTCTTCTTGTACCAGGTGTATTTGTCCACAGGTGGGTGGGCATCACTGCTGCAGGTCAGAGTCACTGAACTGCCCTCCACTATTTCACCAAGAGGACTGACTGACACTGAGGTGTTCTTTGGGCCATCTGGTGGACAGTTGGAATCAATACAGTGTTTTAAAACAGTGTTACATGAGGAACATCATGAAACCTTGACTTATGATTGTATAAGTGAAACAAAATATAAATGTGTGAATCTCAGATCAAAATGAAGGATAGGTGAACTTACAATGAACATCTACATGCACAGAAGAAGAGTTGAGACGTCCATATTTATTCTCAGCCTCACAGTAGTATTCTCCCTGTCCTCAGAGATGATGTTAGTGATGCTGGAACTCTGTCCTGATGATTTGGTGAGTTTACGTTCTTCTTGTACCAGGTATTTGTCCACAGGTGGGTTGTCATCACTGCTGCAGGTCAGAGTCACTGAACTGCCCCCACTATTTCACCAGAGGGACTGACTGACACTGAGGTGTTCTTTGGAGAGTCTGGAAAAGGACCATTTTAAAGACATTATATGTGCTTTAGGACCAATACAGTTCAAATGGTGATACATTAAAATGTTTGTCCTCCAACAGTCCAACAACACTGAGCTGTACTTTACTCACATTTCACATCAATGTTGATTGACTTAGACATTCCTGTTTTAATCCCATTCCGGGCCTCACAGTAGTACTCTCCAGTGCAGATGACTGGATATGAATGAAGACATGTTGTGGTTCTGGTGTTTCCATTGGAGAACTCTGATAGTGATCTCCATTCTTCTTGTATGACCAGCTATAACGCTGCACAGTGGGTTGGCATCACTGCTGCAGGTCAGAGTCACTGAACTGCCCTCCACTATTTCACCAGAGGGACTGACTGACACTGATGTGTTCTTTGGGCCATCTGATAAAGGACCATTAAAAAGACATTAACATCTTGGTTATAGTATATATTTTCTTGGCTTTCTGAAGACATTAGATTTAGCAAATATAGTAAATCAGTACATTTTACAAGAGATTAAAATAATTAAATAGAGAAAAATGAAATCCTCATGCTCTCAGTTTCCAAGATGATGTTACTTATTAATAAAGAACTGGAGATAGATCAAAAATACTTATTAATATACCAAACTAAAGACTTAACCCCATGTACTTACATCTGACAGTGAGAGTCTCTTCAGCAGAGGGGAGATCCTCATGGCCTTCTACTGCACAGGAGTATCTGCCTGTATCCTCACTGCTGACTGAGAATAGGCTATAGACAGGAGAGTAGGTGTTGCTGTTTGGTATCGGCTGTCCATTCTTATACCAACTGTAGGCTGTGATGGGGTCCAGTGTACATGTGATTCTACACGTTAGTGTCACATTCTCCCTCTCTGACACAGATGTAGGATCCATCTCCAACACAACATCTAGAATAAAATGAAACAAATCATTAATATCCTCCTAAATACACAATATATTCAAAAGCATGTGGACACCCATTCAAATGAGTGGATCCAGCTATTTCAGCCACACCGTTTCTGACAGTTGTATAAAATCGAACACACAGCCGTGCAATACCCATACACAAACATTGGCAGTAGAATTGGCGTACTGAATAGCTCAGTGACTTAACATGGCACCGTCATAGGATGCCACCTTTCCAACAAGTCAAATGTCTGCCCTGCTAGAGCTGCCACGGTCAACAGTAAGTGCTGTTATTGTGAAGTGGAAACGTCTCGGAGCAACAGCGGCTCAGACGCAACGTGTTCGGCTGGAGTGGTGAAAAGCTTGCCGCTATTGGACTCTGGAGCAGYGGAAACGCATTCTCTGAAGGGATGATCACGAGTCACCATCTGGCAGTCCGACGGAAGAATCTGGGTTTGGCGTATGCCAGGTGAACACTACCTGCCCGAATGCATAGTGCCAACTGTAAAGTTTTGTGGAGGAGGAATAATAGTCTTTGGCTGTTTTTCTTGGTTCGGGCCCCTTAGTTCCAGGGAAAGGAAATATTAACACTACAGCGCACAATGATATTCTAGATGATTCTGTGCTTCCAAGTTTGTGGCAACAGTTTGGGGAAGGCCCTTTCCTGTTTCAGCCTGACAATGACCCTGTGCACAAAGCGAGTTCCATACAGAAATGCTTTGTCGAGATCGGTGTGGAAGAACTTGACTGGCCTGCACAGAGCCCTGACCTCAACCCCATCAAACAACTTTGGGTTGAATTGGACCGCCAACTGTGGGCCTAATTTCACAACAACAGTGCCCGACCTCACCAATGCTGTTGTGGCTGAACGGAAGCAATTTTCCAACATCTGTGGGTAGCCTTCCCAGAAGAGTGGAAGATGTTATAGCAGCAAAGCGGGGGCCCAACTCCATATTAATGCTCATGATTTTGGAGTTATATGTACGACAAACAGGTGTCCACATACTTTTGGTAATGTGAAATACAATATTTGGTATTTTTCTGTTACATACCACTACTGTGTCTGTATGACTGCCCTTAATAAGGTAATTACAGTAATAGATGTGAGATGAGTGACAGATTACCTGTGACAGTCAGGGAGACAGCTGAGCCATTAAACATATCTCCAGATGTTATAAATCTAAAACTGTACCCAGCAGAGTCACTCAATCTCAGGTCTGTGATTCTCAGGGTACAGTCAYTCTTCTTATCCCCAAGGTACTCTATATGACCCTCATACCCTGKCACTGAGCTYAGATCTTCAGCCTCCATACCAGACCATTTAGTAAACCAGAAAGCTTGTTTGATCTCATGATAACTGGGATATGTGTAAGAGCAGGATATGTTCACTGTTGACCCCTTCAAGGCACAGATACTCTGATGGGTGTAAGTCACACTCCAACACTCCTTACCTGAAAGACAAGAAGACAATAGAAGACATTATATATATCTTTACACCTTTAATTAATATCTACTACTATACACTGATGTTGTAAAAGTAAAAAACAACATGTTGAATAGTTTATAGTAGTGAGAGAAAAAATTATGATTGAATAATGATCAATATTCATTACATAATTTACTTAAGTCTCATAACCTTAAACATTGTATTCATATGAAATGTTTATAAAAAAGTCCAGACTCACACACTGCAGGAGAGTGGAGATCCTCATGGTCTTTTACAGCACAGGAGTAACTGTCTGCATCTCTAAAGGAGTCTGAGTACAAGCTGGAAGTGTCCTCCTTTACTTTGTGTCCGTTCTTGTACCAGATGTAGGTGGGGTTGTCAGTCAGAGTACAGGTGGTGATACAGGTCAGTGTCTTATCCTGATGTCCACCAGTCACYTTCACCTGAAGACCTGGAGAATAAACAATATCACTGTAAATCCCTTTATCACTGACTTATCACTCTAATACAAAGATGGAGGAAATCCTATGTTATACAGACATACATACAAACCAAGACAATGTTCCTGAACTAAATGGAATTCAACAGTTTAGCTTTATTGAATGTAACAGTACCTGTGACAGACAGAAAGACTCCAGGACTGCCCATATATTTCCCTTTGGTCTGATCTGTTATAAATCTGAACTTGTACTCAGCTGAGTCACTCTCTCTCACATCTGTGATTGTCAGGTTGTGACCATTCTTCTTATCCCCATGATACTCCAGACGACCTGCATTCTCTGGGTCCTGACCTAGACTGTCAGGTTCTTTACCAGTCCCCAATTCAGTGAACCAGAAGGTTGTTGTGACTATATAACCACTGGGATATGTGTAAGAGCAGGACATCTCCACTGTTGACCCCTTCAAGGTACAGATATTATTCTCGGTGTAAGTCACACTCCAGCCATTCTGACCCAGTACCACTGAAAAATTCACACATCACAAGGGTATTACCTATTGGCTTACACGAACAGTAGGGTTTGTCCACACTTTGTGTCTGCAGTTGCTGAGTTGAGTGTGCATGTGAACCACAGCTACACTTATTGAGGTGTGAAATGCAGCTATAAAAGTGAAGTGGAGATGCCTAACAGACGACACCACTGAACACACCAGAATAACATTAAGATCTCTACGCTTTTAGAAATGTCTAAGGATTCTATAATAGAATTATGAATGAGACCATACCTGCTACAGACCAGAGAAAGACCACCAACACACTTCCTGCTGTTCTCAAGGCCATTGTTGCATCTCCCACCCTGCAGTCTTAGAAACATAAACAACAACTCACTCTATAGCTGGTGAATAACTCCACCTGATACATTGAAGTAGAANCCATTGTTGCATCTCCCACCCTGCAGTCTTAGAAACATAAACAACAACTCACTCTATAGCTGGTGAATAACTCCACCTGATACATTGAAGTAGAAACTGTAAATGGGGTACAGGGCCTCATCACTGAAAATGAACCTGGCTCATATTGTGTTGTGTTGTATTTTGCTTAATCTTGTTTACCCAGAAGCAAAATGACCTCTGGAAATGTTGTAAGTTCCTGTCTTACTTCTCTGGGGAATGGTGTTAACAATGGTAGGAAGCAAAGTATTTTCCCTCGCAAATCGAAACTCTGAGTGAGACCGAAAGTAGATAAATAGAAGTAACCACTGTCTGGGTTACTTTTTGCCATTTTGATCTTGTGTGACAGTGGACAATGCTAATGAATTCAGAGAAGCTACTGTTTTAGGTTATCTTATAAGGTAACCTCTGCATATTGCTGTATACATACATTGACGTAGGTGATCATACCACTAGAGTGATCACATTTATGTGTCACGCCCTGACCATAGTTTGCTTTGTATGTTTCTATGTTTTGTTTGGTCAGGGTGTGATCTGAGTGGTCATTCTATGTTGTATGTCTAGTTTGTCTATTTCTATGTGTTTGGCCTGATATGGTTCTCAATCAGAGGCAGGTGTTAGTCGTTGTCTCTGATTGGGAACCATATTTAGGTAGCCTGTTTTGTATTGTGGGTTGTGGGTAATTGTTCCTGTTTCTGTGTTTGTTCACTATACGGGACTGTTTCGTGTTCGTTCGTTTATTCGTTATTTTGTTTGTTTGTTTCAAGTATTCTATTAAAATGGATACTTACCACGCTGCATTTTCGTCCTCCGATCCTTCTTACTACTCCTCCTCAGATGAGGAGGACGACGAACGTGACCGAATCACCCACCACCAAAGGACCAAGCAGCGTGGTATCGGGCAGCAGCAGCAGCAGCGATCGCAGGACTCCTGGACCTGGGAGGAGATTCTGGACAGCAAGGGACCCTGGGCACAGGCTGGAGAATATCGCCGCCCCAAGGCTGAGCTGGAGGCAGCGAAAGCGGAGAGGCGGCGGTATAAGGAAGCAGCCCGAAAGCGCGGCTGGAAGCCAGAGACACAGCACCAAACATTTATTGGGGGGGGCACACGGGGAGGGTGGTTAAGTCAGGTAGGAGACCTGAGCCAACTCCCCGTGCTTACCGTGGAGAGAGAGGGACCGGGCAGGCACCGTGTTATGCCGTGAGGCGCACGGTGTCCCCGGAGCGCAGGCATAGCCCGGTGCGGTACATAGCAGCGCCTCGTATCGGCCGGGCTGGAGTGGGCATCGAGCCAGGTGCCATGAAGCCGGCTCAGCGCATCTGGTCTCAAGTGCGTCTCCTCGGGCCGGGGTACATGGCACCAGCCCTACACATGGTGTCCCCGGTTCGCCAGCACAGCCCAGTGCGGCTAGGCCGCACTTGCTTGGCTAGTCCGCACTTGCTTGGCTACGGGGAGCATTCAGCCAGGTAGGGTTGGGCAGGCATAGTGCTCGAGACCTGTAGTGTGCCTTCACGGTCCGGTCTATCCGGTCCCACCTCCACGCACCAGCCCTCCGGTGGCAGCCCCCCGCACCAGGCTGTCTCTCCGTCTCCTCACTACAGGTGCTCCCCGCCTGCTCAGCGCCGCCTGAGTCTCCCTCCTGTCCAGCGCCGCCTGAGTCTCCCTCCTGTCCAGAGCCGCCTGAGTCTCCCTCCTTTTCAGCGCCGCCTGAGTCTCCCTCTTGTCCAGCGCCGCCTGAGTCTCCCTCCTGTGTCCAGAGCCGCCAGAGCCGCCCGTCTGTCCAGAGCCGGCCAACAGTCAGGAGCCGCCAGAGCCGCCCGTCAGTCCGGAGCTGCCCCTCAGTCCGGAGCTGCCATTCAGTCCGGAGCTGCCCCTCAGTTCGGAGCTGCCCCTCAGTCCGGAGCTGCCCTTCAGTCCGGAGCTGCCCCTCAGTCCGGAGCTGCCCCTCAGTCCGGAGCTGCCCTTCAGTCCGGAGCTGCCCTTCAGACCAGAGGCGCTCCTCAGTCCAGTGGGGCCCTTTATTAGGGTTCCCAGTCCAAGGTCGGCGGCGAGGGTCGCCGCTCCAAAGAGGTTACTGAAGCGGGCAATGACTATGGTGGAGTGGGGTCCACGTCCCGCGCCAGAGCCGCCGCCCCGGACAGATGCCCACCCAGACCCTCCCCTATAGGTTTAGGTTTTGCGGCCGGAGTCCGCACCTTGGGGGGGTGGGGGGTACTGTCACGCCCTGACCATAGTTTGCTTTGTATGTTTCTATGATTTGTTTGGTCAGGGTGTGATCTGAGTGGGCATTCTATGTTGTATGTCTAGTTTGTCTATTTCTATGTGTTTGGCCTGATATGGTTCTCAATCAGAGGCAGGTGTTAGTCGTTGTCTCTGATTGGCCCACAAACCCCCACAATACAAAAACACGCTGACCTAAAATATGTTAC
>NC_036858.1:69280788-69286420 GCF_002910315.2 Salvelinus sp. IW2-2015 | reverse complement strand
TTTCTATGTGTTTGGCCTGATATGGTTCTCAATCAGAGGCAGGTGTTAGTCGTTGTCTCTGATTGGGAACCATATTTAGGTAGCCTGTTTTGTATTGTGGGTTGTGGGTAATTGTTCCTGTTTCTGTGTTTGTTCACTATACGAGACTGTTTCGCGTTCGTTCGTTGATTCGTTATTTTGTTTGTTTCAAGTATTCTATTAAAATGGATACTTACCACGCTGCATTTTGGTCCTCCGATCCTTCTTACTACTCCTCCTCAGATGAGGAGGACGACGAACGTGACAGTATGAAATCAGCTGCGTCCTTATGTGGGGTGCATTGATTTACTTAAAGAAGATATTGTCTGACTGCTGATTTCACCAATAAGCCAATGATTGACAAGGAATAAGGAACSTACCCCGTGTCGTGTCTTTGGCGTCAATAAACTGAAGACTTATAGTTTTTATCAAAGATTCTCTGTAATTAGTATTACTGTCACGTTCCTGACCTGTTTTCTGTTGTTTTGTATGTGTGTGATGGTCAGGGCGTGAGTTTTGGGTGGGCATTCTATGTTGTGTGTTTCTATGTTGGTTTAGGGTTGCCTGGTATGGCTCTTAATTAGAGGCAGGTGTTTTGCGTTCCTCTAATTAAGAGTCATATTTAGGTAGGTTGTTTCACTGTGTTCGTTGTGGGTGGTTGTTACCTGTCTCTGTGTTTGTGTTCTGCACCAGATAGGTCTGTATCGGTTTTCACGGTTTGTTGTTTTGTTTTGTTGTTTGTAGTGTTCACTTGTCGTCAAATTAAACATGTTGAACACTAACCGCGCTGCACTTTGGTCCTCTCCTTCACCCCTGGAAGAAAGCCGTTACAATTACGCGATTAAACTGATTAATAATGTATCGGTAATTAACTAGGAAGTCGGGACACCAAGGAAAATATTCAGATTACAAAGTTAAAATTTACTAATATAACTTTTCAGATATTTTATATCTGATCAATTAGTCTTCGAATTAATGAATTATTTACTTTACCTCACGCTAGTCTCATTCCAAACGTCATAAATTGTTGGTTATCTGCACGAACCCAGTCTTCACTATGAGTCATCCATACATCAATTGTCTTAAATAATTTATTTACTAACTAAGTCATTCACAGAAATGCATAAACAAACAGTAGATAGTTACAAGGAAGTGATAACGGAGTTTCCCTAGTGAGATAAACCGGTATCGTGGCTTGGTGGACAAAAAGGGAAGTGGGGGTCAACTGAGAAGACAACCCACAGTTGATAATTATAACAATTGAAATGCTAATCCTTTGCACATGAACGCTCACTCATTCGGGAACAATTGCAATCAATATATATATTTACGCTCATTGTGTCGTCTTGATCGCTGTTGAAAAGTTTGTTTCTTTTGTAGAATTGTCCGTCTCTCTCTCTTTGTCGTGGTTAGAGGGGATAGTTCAGAGTGACATTCATTCATGTTGTTGTAGAATGGATGTTTCGGCGGTTGTCATTCTTCGCGTTTAATGATACAGAATTCCTAGCTGCAGACTAGTAATTAATATCAAAGACTTGTTCTTATTCTGTCGGTATCGATAGTCTAAGAGTTTAACCACGTGGTATGGTTAAAAGATTCAGCAATGGTCTGCAACCTTTGTCCTCTCGTAATGGAGAAAAACATGCTCTGCTGAGAATTTCTCAAAGTTGAGGTTTTATTCGGAAGTTGCAGAAGGGCCTGTCCCAGGATACCCGACCCTAACTGGGCTCATGGGCGGTCCTCTGATTTAGTTAAACTCAAAAGGGAATTTGAGTTTCCTTCATTACACAGTCCAAAATCACATTACACAATTTTACAAACAGTATCATCCTCACTCATTCATCTTATACAACAATTAGATGTAAACCTCATATCTGAGGCTATTATATAAACAGCGTTATGGTAATGTGGCCTCACCGKCTCCCATGAGCTTCCCCATGTTGTAACAAACGGACCAGTTCGTAGCTGGATTCTTCACCGATCTTTAATACCTTCTCCGGAACGTAAATGTTGTTCGGACCTCAAGTTCTGTGAGGTGGAAGAAATTCCTTTGTTCTCTTTGAAAACTCACACTGTCTCTATACTGTGTGGCCATGAGGAGATCCTCTCCTCAGGAATTTACGACCTCTCTCTGACCACAGCAGCCTGTGTAGGAGGCAGGGAGCAGCAGGGAGAGGCAGGGAGAAAGGGATGGGGATTGCTGTACCCAGAGAGGGCAACGTCATGACACCAGTGATGCTTAAGTCTTTTCCAGTGTGTGTGTGTCACTTGCTGTTTAGCCTCACAGCTTGGAGCTATCATTGAACCTGGTGGTCAGTCTTTAGGCTGCTGTACAGCTTGACGGACCGTAAAGGATTGAACATTTAAATTCCTATAGTTGGAGCTCTGAGAATAAAACAGCTTCAGAACAATCAGTGTAGAAATACAGTTGAAGTCGGAAGATTACATACACTTAGGTTGGAGTCATTAAAACAAATGTTTCAACCACTCCACAAATGTATTGTTAACAAACTATAGTTTTGGCAAGTCGGTTAGGACATCTACTTCGTGCATGACACAAATAATTTTTCCAACAATTGTTTACAGACAGATTATTTCACTTATAATTCACTGTATCACAATTCCAGTGGGTCAGAAGTTTACATACACTAAGTTGACTGTGCCTTTAAACAGCTTCGAAAATTCCAGAAAGGATGTCATGGCTTTAGAAGTTTCTGATAGGCTCATTGACATAATTTGAGTCAATTTGAGGTGTACCTGTGGATGTATTTCAAGGCCTACCTTCAAATTCAGTGCCTCTTTGCTTGACATCATGGGAAAATCAAAAGAAAACAGCCAAGACCTCAGAAAAAAAGTATCATCCCCATGATACTCCAGATGACCTGACCTATATCTTCAGTCTCCATTTTAGTGAACCAGAAGGTTGATGTGTCTTTATGACCTCTGGGATATCTGAAAGAGCAGGTCAGCTTCACTGTTGACCCCTTCAAGGCACAGATACTCTGAGTGGTGTAAGTCACACTCCAGCCATACTGACCCAGTACCACTGAACAGTCACAGAACACAAGGATATTACACTAAGTCAAGGTCTATTGGCTCACATTGACAGTAGAATTTGTCYACACTTTGTTATCATAGTTGCTGAGTTGAGTGTGAATGGAAACCACAGATAGGCATATCTCTGTGAGGTGTGAAAGATAACTATTTAAGTGAAGTGGAGACGCCTAACAGAACACACCAGAATAATAAAACACAAATGCCTTTAGATTGACAAACATATAAGTTATGAATGAGACCATACCTGCTACAGACCAGAGAAAGACCACCAACACACTTCCTGCTGTTCTCAAGACCATTGTTGCATCTCCCACCCTGCAGTCTTAGAAACATAAACAACAACTCACTCTATAGCTGGTGAATAACTCCACCTGATACATTGAAGTAGAAACTGTAAATGGGTACAGGGCCTCATACTGAAAATGAACCAGGCTCATATTGTGTTGTGTTGTATTGTGCTATATATGGTTGTCTATGTGAATACTGTCTGTCTGTAAGTCTATTGCACTATGTATGTAATGTTTGTGACGTGTTGCATGTCTGTCTACGTCTGTCTATTTAAGATGACATGCTGTATAAAATAAAGTCATCATCATCATCATCACCATCATCATCATCATCATCATCATCAATAACACAACAAATACTTATTGAACAGATGTGTAGAACTGTAAACACATATTTCTACATTGATTGTTTGTGAAGCTGTTTTATTCTCAGAACCCCAAATATAGGAGGATAAATGTTCAAGCCTCTACGGTCCGTCAAGCTGTACAGCAGCCTAAAGACTGACCACATTGTACAATTAAATCTCATATCCACAAGCTGTGAGGACTAATAGTGACACACACACACCCACACACACACACACACACACACCACACCACACACACACACACACACACACACACACACACACACACACACACACACACACACACACACACACACACACACACACACACACACACACACACACACACACACACACACACCACACACACACACACAACACACAAACTCACTGTCGGGTGTCTATACTCTGGTGACCAGGGTCTTCATGTTCAGAGGTGTGTACATGTCACTGTTGGGGTCACTGTTAGGGTCAGGATGGAAACTCTGTAGAGAGAGAGAGTGGTGTCCAGGTAACAGTTAAAATAGTATGAAAGAGACTGTCTTGACACAGTAAATTAATGCCGGAGGTTGAGAAGTAACTGATTTAACCTCTCTTGGGTAGGGGGCAGTATTTAGAATTTTGGATGAATGAGGTGCCCAATGTAAACTGCCTGTTACTCAGGCCCAGAAGCTAGGATGTGCACATTGTAGTATTGGATAGAAAACACACAAAAGTTTCCAAAACTGTTAAAATAATGTATGTGAGTATAACAGAACTGATATGGCAGGCAAAAACTTGAGGAAAATCCATCCAGGAAGTGGATGTGGATACTTTTCTATTGAATGCCTATACCTCCTGGTATTTGGATAGGACCCAAATTGCAGTTCCTATGGCTTCCACTAGATGTCAACAGTCTTTAAACATTGTTTCAGGCTTGTATTCTGAAKAATGAGGAAGAATGAGACCATTCTTTCAGTTGACTCTGGAATGAACCAGAGATGTTTTGAGCGCGTGACCGATTGGTCGCCGTTCATTGTTTTTCCTTTCTATTGAAGACGCTATTGTCCGGTTGAAATATTATACATTTTTAGACAATAGACAAGCTGAGGATTAATTATAAACATCGTTTGACATGTTTCAACGAACTTTACCGGTACAATTAGGATGTATTCGTCTGCATGACGTGACCACCTTTAAGCCAGTGGATTACTGAACAAAACGCACCAACAAAACGGAGGTTTTGGTTCACTACAAAGAGGGACTTTATCGAACAAAACGAACATTTATTGTGTAACATGGAGTCTTGGGAGTGTAATCATATGAAAATCATCAAAGGTAAGTGATACATTTTATCGGTATTTCTGACTTTTGTTACTCCTCTTCTTGGCTGCTAACTGTTTGTAATGATTTGTCTGCTGGGCGCTGTTCTCAGATATTCGCATGTTTTGCTTCTGCCGTAAAGCCTTTTTGAAATCTGACGCAGTGGTTGGATTAACCTCTTAGCGCTAGGGGTAACGGACATTTTCTCTTGCCCAGATCGTAGAATATAAATATAATTTAAAGATTAGGATAGAAAACACTCCAAAGTTTCCAAAACTGTCAAAATATTCTCTGTGAGTATAACAATACTTATTTTGCAGTCAAAAACCTGAGAAAATATAAYCCGGAAGTTATATATTTTTTTATCTGTGTTTCCTGGACCGTCTATCCTCTATTTAAACCGACTTATATCAGTTTATTCCGATTTTCGGTATTTTCTTTGTTATGCGTTATGGTGAGTTGGACACTTCTGTGCCGCATGGCCCGCTTTGTTAGCTAATTCGACAGATGAAGACGACATTCTACAACCGAAAAACGATTATTCTGGACAAAGGACAACTTGTACAAGATTCTGATGGAAGCTCATCAAATAGTAGGAACCATTTATGATGTTATTTCGTA
>NC_036858.1:69278406-69280477 GCF_002910315.2 Salvelinus sp. IW2-2015 | reverse complement strand
AAGAGAGAGATCTGTCATCTGATGAAGTTTGAGAAGGTAGTGAAAGAAAATTGATATATTTTTGCTGGTTTATGTCGCTAGTCGTTAACGTTGCCTTGAATGAATGCGTTTGTGGGTAGGCTATTGTAGTAAGCTAATTAATGTATATTGTGTTTTCGCTGTAAAAACACTTAAAATATCTGAAATATTGGCGCGATTCACAAGATGTTTGTCTTTAATTTGCTGTAGACACCAATGTATTTTTCATAAATGCGTTTTATGATGAGTATTTAGGTATTACCGTTGGTCTCTGTAGTTATTCTAGCTGCTTTGGTGAGATTTTTGTGATGGTGGTGCAATGTAAAACTATGATTTTATACCTGAAATATGCACTTTTTCGAACAAAACATATGCTATTACATATAAATACTTGTTATCAAGACTGTTCATCTGATGAAGTTGTTTCTTGGTTATGTGACTATTTTATATCTTATTTGGTCGAATTTTGTGATAGCTACCTATGGCGGTAAAAAAATTGTTGTAAAAATATGCGGTTGAAGTCCTTTTGCTATGGTGGTTAGCTAAATAGAAATACATATTGGTGTTTTCCCTGTATAAACATTTTAAAAATCGGAAATGATGGCTTGGATTACAAGATGTGTATCTTTCATCTGGTGTCTTGGACTTGTGATTTTCATGATATTTAGATGCTAGTATTTACTTGTGGCGCTATGCTAGGCTATGCTGTCAGCTTTTGTACTGATGTAGTGGTGCTCCCGGATCCGGGATGAGTACCAAGTAGAAGTTAACCACTTTCAGATGAGACTAAACAAGGTGATGAATTAGATATTGAACTGGCTATTGATGTAAAGCTTACTAGGTTTTAAGAGTTTTATTCGGAAAGATAACAGCTCTATATAACATTTATGTTTTGTGTGGTGCCCCGACTTTCTAGTTAATTATCTACCTGAATAGCGTAATCAGGTAATATTAATTACAGAGAAATGATTTTATAGAATAGCATGTCATATCAAATAATCCGGCATAGCCAAAGACACGACAAGCCATTATAGCAAAGATGCAAATATGTGCCCTCTGTCCAACTCTATGTAAGGGACCAAGAAACTGATGCAGACAGGGGTTCCAGTCTCGACTCGCCTTTAAAGTTGCAAGCAATGTTGAACGCACCCACATTTAGATGTTTGACAACCAATGATGTCATGCACAATATTATAATAACTGTCTGCTGAATTAAGGGAAACTTCTGCGAACAGGCCTTTCTAATTAGTCTCGCCTTGGTATCCTGGAATGACATTGACCTCATCCCGTCAGTAGAGGATGCCTGGATATTCTTTAAAAGTGCCTTGCTCACCATCTTCAATAAGCATGCTCTATTAAAAAAATTAGAACTAGGAATAGATATAGCCCTTGGTTCACTCCAGACCTGTCTGCCCTTGACCAGCGCAAAAACATCCTGTGGCGTTCTTTATTAGCATCGAATAGCCCCCGTGATATGCAACTTTTTAAGGAAGTTAGGAATGCTAAGGCTAGCTTTTTCAAACAGAAATTTGCATCCTGTAGTACAAACTCAAAAAAGTTCTGGGACACTGTAAAGTCCATGGAGAATAAAAGCCCTCCTCCCAGCTGCCCACTGCACTGAGGCTAGGAAACACTGTCACTACTGATAAATCCACAATAATTGATCATTTCAATAAGCATTTTTCTACGGCTGGCCATGCTTTCCTCCYGGCTATCCCAGTCAACAGCCCTGCGCTCCCCACAGCAACTCGCTCAAACCTCCCCCACTTCTCCTTCACCCAAATCCAGATAGCTGATGTTCTGAAAGAGCTGCAAAATCTGGACCACTACAAATCAGCCGGGCTAGACAATCTGGACCCTCTCTTTCAAAAATGAATTATTGCAACCCCTATTACTAGCCTGTTCAACCTCTCTTTCGTATCGTCTGAGATTCCCATAGATTGGAAAGCTGCCATGGTCATCCCCCTCTTCAAAGGTGGAGACACTGTAGACCCAAACTGCTACAGACATATATCTGTTCTACCCTGCCTTTCTAAAGTCTTTGAAAACCAAC
>NC_036858.1:69269596-69272241 GCF_002910315.2 Salvelinus sp. IW2-2015 | reverse complement strand
GATGTCATTTACAAAATAGCCTCCAACACTCTACTCAACAAATTGGATGCAGTCTATCACAGTGCCATCAATTTTGTCACCAAAGCCCCATATACTACCCACCACTGCGACCTGTATGATCTCGTTGGCTGTCCCTCGCTTCATACTATTCGCTAAACCCACTTGCTCCAGGTCATCTACAAGTCTCTGCTAGGTAAAGCCCTGCCTTATCTCAGCTCACTGGTCACCATAGCAGCACCCACCTGTAGCACGCGATCCAGCAGGTATACCTCACTGGTCATCCCCAAAGCCAATTCTTCCTTTGTCCGCTTCTCCTTCAGGTCTCTGCTGCCAATGACTGGAACGAACTGCAAAAATCTCTGAAGCTGGAGACTCTTACCTCCCTCACTAGGTTTAAGCACCAGTTGTAAATAGCCCATCCAATCTACCTCATCCCCATACTGTATTTATTTATTTATTTATCTTGCTCCTTTGCACCCCAGTATCTCAAGTTGCACATTCATCTACTGCACATCCTACCATGCCAGTGTTTAATTGATATATTGTAATTACTTTGCCATCGTGGCCTTTTTATTGCCTTACCTCTCTTATCCTACCTCATTTGCACATGCTGTATACAGATTTTTCTACTGTATTATTGATTGTATGTTTGTTTATTCCATGTGAAACTCTGTGTTGTTGTATGTGTCGAACTGCTTTGCTTTATCTTGGCCAGGTCGCAGTTGCAAATGAGAACTTGTTCTCAACTAGCCTACCTGGTTAAATAAAGGTGAAATAACATTTTAAAAATAAAAACTTCTATAAATTCAGCTTTTTAAGATTTTCAAGTTAACAGATAATAAAGAATGACAGACTAGGCTGTAATATTTCACGCAACATGTATTTGTATTTATTGTCTTAAACTTTGAGCTCATTTACAACAAAATGCATAATTCACACTGAATCACACTGTTTCGGGAGTACATCATCATGAATCATTTCACCATAAAACAAGTGTGATTATGATATTCCTTTTCATAAATGCCATGGCACAATAATGTCTGACAGCAATACAAAATACATCTATTAACACATCAGGAGCAACAAGGTCAGAGAGCAAAGAATATTAAAAGCTGTTTTCAATATTATCCATATTAGTTGCTGAGAAAGGTACATTATGTAATAATTTTTGGGGGAAATGTACTATTGTAAAAGAGTAAAAGTATAATCCGTCCTATTTATCTACAATATATACAATTAACATTAGAAGGAAAAAACATTGGTGGTTCTCTTCTCTTCGTACAAGGTTCTGTTATGGTTCTCCACAGGCCAGAATCTGTGGTGGTTCTCTTCAGGCCAGGTTCTGTGGTGGTTCTCTTCAGGCCAGAATCTGTGGTGGTTCTCTTCAGGCCAGAATCTGTGGTGGTTCTCTTCAGTCCAGAATCTGTGGTGGTTCTCTTCAGTCCAGTCCCTGTCCATATTAATTGCATTGTTGTAAGCTATGTCATGTTCTGTCGTACCTTCTCGGGGTTCGCTCTGTTGATATGGACTGTTTAACAGATATATGTTCTAACCTATTGACACCCATGATCCTGCAGCAGTGTTTTCCTGGCGTTCCTGTGGTGGGGTGGGGGCTGGTCCTGACTGCTGAGCTCTTCTAGTCACCATCTACTGCGCCCACAACTGATCAGAGCGTGAGGATTTCCTAGGACAGATTTAAACTATACTGATTTTATTATACCTCCACTAGAGATCAGCAGAAGCTGAACTCACTCTGTTCCTCTTAACAGGAGATCCACAGGAGCGAAGTCGATCGCCACAACAGACACACATTGTGATTTATATTCAGCCTTACACCTCCACCTCCACACCTGGCTGACATGCTAATTCTACCTGTATCACGACAGTCTCTTTCACACTCTATTTTCACTGCTTACCCATGTTCCCTCTCTCTACACAGGAGTGTCCATGCATGACCCTAACAGTGACACGTACCACAGGTCCTGAAACATGAAGACCTGGTCACCTGACTATGACACTCTGGAGGTAAGTATCTTATTATGTGTTTGTGCTTTATATACAGTATTTGAATGTGGTTAGAGAAATGACTAGAGTTGGTGTTCACAAAGTGCTTTCATGCATCTTCTCTCTCTCCACCTCCCATCCCTTCCCTCCCTCTCACCGCTCTCCTCTTTGCCTCTCCCTCACTCTCTCCGTTCTCTCCACAGAGAGAGGTTGTCCATCCTGACCCTAACAGTGACATGTAGCAACAGCTATGAAGCAAGAAGACCAGGTCACCAGATTGACACCCTGGCAGTAGGCTCGTTGTGTGTTGTTTGTGTGTGTGTCGTGTGTGTGTTTGGTGTAGTGTGGGTGTGTGGTTTCATAAACACTCTTTCATGAAGTGGTGTGTAAAACGTGCCATTCAAGTGCTCTCTTTCCAGGAATGTAGAGGACTCCCCGCCGTAACACAGCCCCTCAGATGATGCTGAGCCCTCAGATTAGAGAAATAACAGAACACCACCACAATTCTGGACTGAAGAGAACCACACACGATTCTGGGACTGAAGAGAACCAAACGATTCCGACTGAGGCACAAGACTTCTGCGGACTGAAGCACGAACCACGCACAGATTCTGGACGAAGAAGAACCAACCCACAGATTT
>NC_036858.1:69262376-69269129 GCF_002910315.2 Salvelinus sp. IW2-2015 | reverse complement strand
AAAAGACAGTGGATTTAGAAGTAGTACAAATTAGGTCAGTTAAGAATATTCTATTAACTTTCCACAAATGTACTTTTCCACAAAATTACTTTTAGATTCACCCACTTATTGAAGATTATCTATTCAAATATCATGTGAAGCTAATATCTGTCACTACAATGTTAATACACCAAACTAAAGATTTAAGCCCCATGTACTTACATCTGACAGTGAGATTCTCTTCAGCAGAGGGGAGATCCTCATGGCCTTCTACAGCACAGGAGTATCTGCCTGTATCCTCACTGCTGACTGAGAATAGGCTATAGACAGGAGAGGAGGTGTTGCTGTTTGGTATAGGCTGTCCATTCTTATACCAACTGTAGACTGTGATGGTGTCCAGTGTACATTTGGTTCTACATCTCAGTGTGACATTCTCCCTCTCTGACACAGACGTAGGATCCATCTCCAACACAACATCTGAAGTAAAAGGAAACAAATTATTAATATCCTCCTATATATGTCCTCTTATGTGAAATACAACATTTGGTATTTTTCCATCACATACCACCACAGTTTCTGTATGACTGCCCCTAATAAGGTAATTACAGTAATAGATGTGAGATGAGTGACAGATTACTTGTGACAGTCAGGGAGACGGATGAGCCAGCAAACTTTTCTCCGGATGTTATCAATCTGAACCTGTACCGAGCAGAGTCTCTCAATCTCAGATCTGTCACTCTCAGGGTACAGTCACTCTCCTTATCCCCAAGGTACTCTATATGACCCTCATACCCTGCTACTGAGCTTAGATCTTCAGCATCCATATCAGACCATTTAGTAAACCAGAAAGCTTTTTTGATCTCATGATAACTGGGATATGTGTAAGAGCAGGATATGTCCACTGTTGACCCCTTCAAGGCACAGATCCTCTGATGGTTGTAAGTCACACTCCAACACTTCTGACCTGAAATACAAGAAGACAAGAGAACACCTTGCATAAATCTTTAATTACAATACCTACCAGTATACACTTATGTTTTTAATAAAGTAGGAAAATGAATAATTACTTCCTAACCGTTTGTAAAACCATAGTTATATTCTGTAAAAGTAACGAGAAAGTGACCACCCCTTCAGGTTTGTCGTTTTTCAACGTTTGTAGTTTTCTTCTTTTTTTTTTCAATTTAAAATTGAAAGGGTTTTCTATGTGCAAAAACATACCGCAAAGGTCTTCATAAAAGGCATCTGGTAGAAGTAAATTCTCCCACTGACATGAATATTATGTTAAATATCTTGTTGTATCCCGGGAGGTCTACCCCGTGGGATGGCATTAGAGGAGAGGTACGGGGCTGCGGCGTTGGTTCCCTCTCCTGGGAGTACACTAGCTGGGCACCACCTCGACACGGATGGCTCCAAGTGGAGGTAATTAGGGGAAAGTGCCAACCAGCTGTGGAGGCAACATAAAAGGAGCGCTGTGGCACACCGCGGGAGAGACCCGGGAGAGACCGACACAGAGCCAAAGCTGAGAAGAAGGACCGAGCTAAACCTATGTGATTTTGTTTATGTTTATTTTATGGCCTAGTAAAGTTGTGTTTGCTGACTAAAACCTCCCAATCTCTGCACGCTCAACCCAACACTCCACGGTTTACCACATATTGTGGAGAACGCAGGCAACTCAGTAGTTTTGGGTGCCGTGGGGTCGAGCATACAGAGAATACCATGGAGGAGTTGGTGGCTCAGTTTATCCTCAGCCAGCAGAAGAAACAGGCTCTCCTGGAGCAAGCACTGGAGGAGCAGCGCCAACAAAACCTCCGACTGGTAGCGGAGGTAGCCCAGTTGAAGGCTGGGATGGCTCACGAGTCTGGCCCGAATCAGTTCCTGGTTAACTTCTTGGAACTATAGGGGGTGCTGTTCCGCATTAGCATATTTGGGTCTCCAAATTAAACTGCCTCGTGCTAAATTCTTGATCGTACAATATGCATATTATTGTTATTATTGGATAGAAAACACTTTCTAGTTTCTATAGCCGTTGGAATTTTGTCTCTGAGTGGTACAGAACAATATCTACAGCACTTTTCATGACAGGGGTCAGATTTCAGAAATTTTTACCCCTGATCTGGAGTCTGTTTTTAAGGCGACAGTGAATGCTATGAAGAAACCGACACTGCCTACGTCTTCCTCTGGGTGTCTGTACGTCCATCAAGTTTTTTGAATGGAATCGATTGCACAATCACAGCCACTATAAAACAGAAAACGTAGAAGTACCGCTCTCTTCCTGCATGCGTCGTGCGCAAGATGGACATCAGACCTGCCTCCTTCCAAATCGTTATTTAGAGAGTGATATTTCTCCGGTCATGTTTTTAGTCATTATAGTTGTAAAAAACATCATAATGTAGTTAATTTGAACCGTTTTATAGCAATTTATATCCGTTTAGTGCGATTTTGAGGAATTTCTTTGTTGTGCCATCTGAAACTTTGGACACGTTTTTGGGGTCCCGTTCGATCGTTAGTGGATATTTCGAAGGACAGAGGACATCTATCGACCAAAGAAGATTACAACATAGAAAGGATACATTGCCCAAGAATCTGATGGAAGAACAGCTCAAAGTAAGCAATATTTAATAATGTAAATCGTTGTTCTGTCGAATATTTTAAACGCATATTTCGCCATTTTGTTTGTTTCGCGTCACTTGGCGAACCCTGTATTGAAAAGTAAGGATAATTTTTAAAAATGTAATCAGAGCGGTTGCATTAAGAACTAATTTGTCTTTCGATTCCTGTCAACCCTGTATTTTTTAGTCAAGTATATGATTAGCTTTCAATTAAACTAGATCACTCTGAAAGATGACGTCAGACATTTTGAGGCTTGATTTCCTAGTATTTTCATTGTGTAACCACGGTTTTTGTATGGCTAAATATGCACATTTTCGAACAAACTGTATATGTATGTTGTTAAAATGATGTTACAGGAGTGTCATCGGAAGAAATTCTGAGAAAGGTTAGTGAAAAAATTAATATATTTTGGCGGTGATTACGTTATAGCGCTCTTTGGCTGGAATCGATGCTGCTGGTAACGTTTTCAACATGTGGTATGCTAACTTATCGATTTATTGTGTTTTTCGCTGTAAAACGCTTAGAAAATCTGAAATATTGTCTGGAATCACAAGATCTGGGTCTTTCCATTGCTGTGCTTTGTCTATTCTTATGAAATGTTTTATTAAGAGTAAATTGGTCATACACGTTGCTCTCTATAGTAATTCTAGTCGTCTTGTGATGGTCGGTGCAATTGTAAACTGTGATTTCTACCTGAAATATGCACTTTTTTCTAACAAAACCTATCCTATACCATAAATATGTTATCAGACTGTCATCTGAAGAGGTTTTTTCTTGGTTAGTGGCTATCAATATCTTAGTTTAGCCGAATTGGTGATAGCACTGAAGTAGTAAGAAACTGATGGAGTTAGAAAAGTGGTGTATTTTGCTAACGTGTTTAGCTAATAGATTTTACATATTTTTGTCTTCCCTGTAAAACATTTTAAAAAACAGAAATGATGGGTTTATTCACAAGATCTGTATCTTTCATCTGGTGTCTGGACTTGTGATTTAATGATATTTAGATGCTACTATCTACTTGTGAAGCTATGCTAGCTATGCTAATCAGTGTGGGGGGGGGGGTGGGGGGTGATCCCGGACCCGGGGTAGACGCTCGTTAGAGGTTAAGTTTACCTGTTTGGGCCTAGGGGGCAGCATTTTCACTTTTGGATGAAAAGTGTGCCCAGAGTAAACTGCCTCCTACTCAGTCCCAGATGCTAATATAGGCATATTATTAGTAGTATTGGATAGCAAACACTCTGAAGTTTCTAAAACTGTTTGAATGATGTCTGTGAGTATAACAGAACTCATATGGCAGGCAAAACCCTGAGAAAAGATCCAACCAGGAAGTGGGAAATCTGAGGTTTGTAGTTTTTTCAACTCAGCCCCTATTGAAAATACGGTGGGATATTGGTCATGTTGCACTACCTAAGGCTTCCACTAGATGGCAACAGTCTTTTAGAATGTTGTTTCAGGCTTCTACTGTGAAGGGGGGATGAATGAGAGGGGAATGAGTCAGGTGTCTGGCAGAGTGCCACGGGCTCGTGTCTCGGCGGTCATGAGAAAGTTACCTCTCGTTCCATTGCTTTTTCTAACAGACAAAGGAATTCTCCGGTTGGGACATTATTGAACATTTATGATAAAACATCCTAAAGATTGATTCTATACATCGTTTAATATGTTTCTACGACCGGTAATATAACATTTTAGAATTTTCGTCCGACCTTTCCGCTGGACTTGCCGCGCCTCGTGAGTTTCGATTTCGCTACAAGCATTTCGCTACACTCGCATTAACATCTGCTAACCTAGTGTATGTGACAAATACAATACAATTTGATTTGATTTGTTTACTAAACGCACTAAAACAAGGAGGTGTTTGGACATAAATTATGAACTTTATCAAACCAAATCAAACATTTATTGTGGAACTGGGATTCCTGGGAGTGCATTCTGATGAAGATCATCAAGGTAAGTAAATATTTATAATGCTATTTCTGACTAATGTTGACTGCCCAATAGGGCGGATATTTCTTTGGCTGCTTTGGGCTCTTAGCGCCGTACTCAGATTATTGCATGGTATGCTTTTTTCCGTAAAGTTTTTTTGAAATCTGACACAGCGGTTGCATTAAGGAGAAGTTTATCTAAAGTTCCATTGTATGATAGTTGTATCTATTATCAATGTTTATTATGAGTATTTCTGTGAATTGATGTGGCTCTCTGCAAAATCACTGCATGTTTTGTAACTACTGAACATAACACGACAATGTAAATGAGATTTTTGGATATCAATATTCACTTTATCGAACAAAACATACATGTATTGTGTAACATGAAGTCCTATGAGTGTCATCTGATGAAGATCAAAGGTTAGTGATTCATTTTATCTATATTTCTGATTTTTGTGACAACTCTTGTGCTGGAAAAATGGTTGTGTTTTTCTGTTACTTGGTGGTGACCTAACATAATCGTTTGTGGAGCTTTCGCTGTAAAGCCTTTTTGAAATCAGACACTGTGGCTGGATTAACGATAATTTTATCTTTAAAATGGTGTCTAATACTTGTATGTTTGAGAAATTTGATTAATGAGATTTCTGTTGTTTGAATTTGGCACCCTGCAATTTCACTGGCTGTTGGCGAGGGGTTCCGCTAGGGGAACTACTACTAGCGGAACCCCGTTCCCAGACAGGTTATTAAGGGAGGAAGATGATGTGGAGATGTATTTGAGCACCTCCGAGAGGACGGCGCAGAGGGAGGGATGGGCCATGCCCAAGTGAGCCAGCYTGTTAGCACTCTACCTCTCTGGGAAGGCCCAGAAGGCGAATTATGAGGGACTCAAACGTGAGATCCTGAGCCGTTATGGGTTCAGCCTCGCACGCTGTGCACAAATGGTCCACGACTCAGATGAGCGACATGGTGCGCCTGACCAGGGGCTGAATACTGACTGACATACTGTCCCTCCCGATGATCGACAAGGTCATCCTGGATCGCTACCTTCGGGCCCTGCCATACGAGATGAAGAAGACGTTGAGCATGCGGACCCCCAGAGCCTGGAGGAATTGCTGACCGCTGTGGAAACTCACCAGAATACCCAGGGACCTGTTTAGAGGGGCCAGGGCGAGTGGACCCGGCGAGGAGGAAGAACCGCACAGAGAGAGGTGAGGGGCTGAAGGGGGCCCGCACGGAACCGGCCATGAAGCGGGAGGGTGACCCAAACCGACGATGTCGGCCGCTGCTGGACCTAGATGAGATACGCTGCTATGAGTGTGGTGAGCCGGGACACCTCGCGTGGAGCTGTCCTGGCTGGATGGAGGCCATGCCATCCGCATCCCCCAGCTTTGGAATAACCCAGATGGCGAGTTACGTCACCTCCTCTTGGGCACACACCGAGACGGCCCTTCTGATGGTTCCTGTACGAATTGATGGCATCGACACCAGCGCTCTGCTGGACTCCAGCAGCATGTTGATCCTGGCCCACCCGCAGTTGCTCACACGAGAGGGGAAAGACGAACCGGGGGATGATGAGGTGACAGTGTCCTGTGTACACGGGGACACAAAGAGGTACCCAACTGTGCTGGTGAGGATAACCACCCCAAGGGGGGAGTGCCAGATGCGCGTGGGGACTGTTCCTAACCTGCCCATGTCCATTCTCCTCAGTCGAGATTGCCCTTTCTTCCAGGCACTGTGGAGGAGGGACCTGGGGAGGTGCGCACGCGAGGTAGGAAGGAGAGGAAAAAGGATGGTGACCTGTGCAACCCACCCACCGCTGCAAGAGGTGTCCACTGGGCCCGAGTCGGACCTGGAGGAGGGAGACAACCCCGCTCCGGCAAGCGAGCCACCATGCGAGGAAGATCTCAGTCTCCAATTTATTGAGGTGGAGAAACCAGACGGACCTCCCGACATGAAGAATCCTCACGGGTCAGTTTGGGACGGCCCAGTTAGAAGACCCCAATCTCCAGAAAGCGAGGGGCCAGGTGATTGCGGTGGATGGTGTGCTGTTACCTGGGGTAAGTGAGTGGCGCTACCCCCACTTCGCCATCAAGCATAATTTATTGTATCAGGTRGTAAAGCACAATGGGAATAAAAAAATACTTGTTACTCATACCCAGCCAGTATGTTAGGACTGTCTTGCAGCTTGCCCACACCGAGCTGAATGGGGCACACGTGGGGATGGAGAAAACCAGGGAGC
>NC_036858.1:69252803-69262253 GCF_002910315.2 Salvelinus sp. IW2-2015 | reverse complement strand
AGAGGAGAGAGAGATTGAGGGAGTTTCGGATGGAGATCTGAGTGCTAGATAGAAGAGTAACGAGGGGAACAGCCAATACTCCTGGTAATCATTTTGGATTACGCACCCGGTAATCGTCTGTAGGCAATCCCGTTCGCAACGGTGGCATGAAAGGTCGCAGTTGGAAGCTCTTTCCATTTATTCGTCGGGTGGGTTTATCCAGGGAAACCCTGAGGGATCCAGGCACTGCATTCATGTCTCGTGTGATGAAAGATGTCTGACAATCTACATAAATCAAACTGATGAGGACCAATAGTACCATTGCACAAACCGGACGGGCTATTGAAACGCTTCAAAAATACCCTAAAGCAGATGCTGAAAGAAAGTCATCGAGAGAAACGGGAGGAACTGGGACCAGCTGCTGCCCCACCTGTGTTCTCTGCATGAGGTACCCCAAGCGTCCTGGGTTCCCGTTGAGCTCTTGTATGGCCGTCGGCCCAGCGGACTGCTTCGCAGCGTAGTAGAATGTGGAGGAGATGAGGAGAAGGATGAGGCGATTGGCCAGTGGTGTGGTGAGAGAGCCCATGGCCCAGGCCGCAATGCGCCCAGGAGCGTGTCTACATCTGGGGGTCCTAACCACGAGAGTTCACCCAGGTGAGAAGGTCTTGATGTTGATCCCTACAACAGAGAGTCTAATTCCTGGCTACGTGGCATGGGCACTACGACATCGTCCGAGCGGTAGTCGACGTCAAAAACAAGGTCCACCAACCCTCCAGCTTTACCTATGTGACCTTGCTGAAGAAATGGCATAGACCACCCCCTGTCGAAGTTTGCAATGGGGAAGACCTCAGCCTAACCGACAACAAGAGCCAGAGAGTTGGTCAGCAGAATACGGCCTTGTTCTCAGAGGTGCGGGGTGCACAGATCTCGTGGAAACATCATATCGTCAATTTCAAATTACCCACGGTTTTATTATGGTAAGGAAATACCATGAGTGTGATGAATCGACACTATAATTTCTCGGATTATCCAAAGCCCTAGGGTGTGTCGGTAACTCACAGGGAGGATGTGACAACAATGCTGATTTAGGACACGTGATAGGTACTAGGTGGAAGGAGTCCCACAGTAGCTGATCAGTTCCTAGCACTATATAAGTTTGCATGAGAAGGTGTCACATTATGGCGCCATAGAAGCAGGGGCAAAACAGAGGAACCACACCTCCTGCGATATTTGTCAGTCACAGAATTATCTACGGGCCTTGTGAGAGAGTATCACAGTTGTATAGAGATGTATATCTGTAAACAGACTTATTTGCTGTGCTCCATGAGTACTCAGAGTATGCATGGATTTTGTAACGATATCTGTATGGAACGAGACCGCTGAAGGATATTTTGGCGAATGTCTGTGCAGATAACGTATTACCCGTGGACTCTGATCATAAAGTGGATATGCGTGTTGATTGTTTCAAGGTATCGCAACTCTGAGTGCAGCGAGGACCAATATCTATTATACCTGGGAAGTAAATTAATGCTCACTGTCTGCTTCACACCCGGGGACCGTAATTATTTTTTATCCATTAACCTAACATATTGTTCAATGTCACACCACACACCGTTCAACTGGGGTCTGTCTCATCAAATTTTGATCGCTCCAATGAGGAGTAACAAACCCAGGCGATCCACTTATCATCACGCAAATTCATGGAATAGAGGGAACCTCGTCCCATGTTATGCAGAAAATGCCGACGCGGAGCGAGAGCAGACCCGAGCTAACTTGCGATAAAATATATATGGTTGCACAGTGACAGTGGGAGTCCATCTCTGTAACGGTTACAGGCCCAGTGCGATGTGGCTTAAGGGATGACGGTCTGAACACGTTAGCTGCCGTCATGCAAGGTGGTGTACCGTGGCCTAGCAGAATCGGTCAGCGGTGAAAGGCAAATGTAATGAAACACACACAGGAGAGTTAATAAACAAAAAATATCGCTGTTTAACACACAATTAGACGAGTTAAGCGTTTATTTTCAGAAAACGGTGGCCTCGCAGGTCCCCCATTACCAAACCACCAAGAGGCACGTACGGGTAAGTACACGTTAATAGTTCCACTGGGGTCTTACTAAGCGCACAACGTGCCTTCCTTTACCCTGAGAGCAACAGCTTGAGAGGCTTCCTGTGTACCTCACAGTCTATGTGATATCGTAACTATAAGCCGATTGTGCAATAACTAAACTTTCCACTCACCACCCCACAGACCACTAATCAAGCGCCACACCGACTACCCCAGACGGTGCAATGGACGGATACCGACAACGAGCGAGCGACACCTTCGCAGCGAAGGTCGAGCTAGTTTGCTACGCTCAAGGCGCACTTAGTCGCCACTACCACATATCAGCGACTGTGCATTATATCACCTGATTCTATTTGCATACGACACAGACTGCCAGATAAAGCCCAGGGCTCTATCTATTTCATACTAAAAAATACTCCACGTGGTCACCAGAAAGAAGCAATGATTCACGCGCGCGTACAAGGAAAGTAAAGTGAGGAGGGCGCTGACTTGATTCTCGTTCCGTCAAGAGCACAAGGATATGTTTCGAGGGAGCACATCGCATTAGTGAGAGTGTAGGTCGACACAGTTTGTCAAGCAGGAAAGCTCTATAAGAGAAGATGAACACAATAGTAGATTGTGCGAAGAAACGAGTGCCCCTTCGCCCGTAAACAGTTTGGAACAAACTGGAACACACTGTCACAAAGGTGTTACCTCCGATCCGTGTGAGTGTTACACAGCAAGGAAAGCGATATCAGCTCATGAAACACTGAGTGGTCTAGTGTAATACGGAGGTCTACACCTGAATGGCAGAGGTGTAAATGTGAGAAGATGGAAGTACGGCTGAGTAATGTTTGTTGTCTGGCCCATTCTTAGGAAGTATACACGAAATGCTGGGTTCTATTTGGGTGCGCAATTTTACATTTAACCAGGTGGCACACGGGATGTGCTCCAAGACGGATGGGGGAAACCAAACCAGCTGTGGAGGCAACATAAAAGGAGCGCTGTGGCACACCGCGGGAGAGACCCGGGAGAGACCGACACAGAGCCAAAGCTGAGAAGAAGGATCGAGCCAAACCTACGTGATTTCTTTTGTTATGTTTTTTTTATGGCCTAGTAAAGTTGTGGTGTTTGCTGACTAAAACCTCCCGGTCTCTGTGTTAATCTCTGCATGCTCAACCCAACACCCCACGGTTACCACAATCTTAATAAATGACCACATGTTCATGAATTTGATTATATATTCTTGAATCCCATTCAACACAGCTTGGGAATAGATATGGAACTAAGGTAGAAGTGGACGTCACAATCACAGCATATACAAATAGGATTGTCCCTCAACTTGAAAAAACATTTTATTTGTATGAAATGTTGTTTACAAGGTCAATACTCACATACTGCAGGAGAGTGGAGATCCTCATGGTCTTTTACAGCACAGGAGTAACTGTCTGCATCACTAAAGGAGTCTAAGTACAGGTTGGAAGTGTCCTCCTTTACTTTGCGTCCATTCTTGTACCAGATGTAGGTGGGGATGGGGTTGTCAGTCAGAGTACAGGTGGTGATACACGTCAGTGTCCTCTTCCCTGCCTTTCTGGCAGGAGTCACCTTCACCAGCAGGTCTGAATACAGGGTTAATGACAATAACATAATTAAAACCATCAAGAATTACATATAAAATATAAAGAAACCAACAGTGAATAGAAATCTGTGGGTATGATCATTTGTTCAGTGTAACCTGTGACAGTCAGAGTTGTTCCAGGMAAACTGTATCCCCATCTTGAGGTCTGTGTGTTGAATATAAACTTGTACTCAGCTGAGTCCTCRTCTCTCAGATCTGTGATTCTCAGGGTGGAGCGACCTCTCTCATTCTCTKCWSCATARTCCACACGACCTGCATACKCTGGGTCTMTGGTTAGGTCCTCAGGGATCAACTTATCTCTCCAGATGTCACTCTGTTTAGGACTAAACCAGAGTGATGATGTGATATTATAAAGACTAAAATAAGTACAATATATGTTCACTGATGACCCCTTCAAGGCACAGATTGTCTTCTTGGTGTAAGTCACTCTATTGCAGTCCTGACCCTGGACACCTAAAACATAATGGAATCACATCAGTACTTTCAGATATTTTCATAAAAGCCAAGACCTATCAAATTACACAGTGAGACCCACAGGACGTAGTACAAACATTCGGTATAAATTCTGTATTAGATTCCATATTAGATTCACACTCACACACTGCAGGAGAGATGAGATCCTCATGGCCTTTTACAGCACAGGAGTAACTGTCTTCATAGTTACTGGAGACTGGGTCTTTGTACTGGGGGGAGGTGCTCTCATCTAGATGTTGTCCGTTCTTGTACCAGATGTAGGTGGGGTTACCAGTCAGAGTACAGGTGGTGCTACAGGTCAGTGTCTTATCCTGATGTCCATCAGTCACCTTCACCTGAAGACCTGGAGAAAAAACAATATCACTGTAAATCCCTTTGTCACAGACGTATCACTTTAATACAATAATGTAAGAAGTCCTATGTTATACAGACATAAATACAAAACCAAGACAATTTTCCTGAACTAAATGGAATTCAACAGTTTAACTATATTGAATGTAACTGTACCTGTGACAGACAGAGTGACTCCAGGATTGCCAGTATATTTCCATCCTCCAGTCTGATCTGTAAATCTGAACTTGTATGTAGCTGAGTCACTCTCTCTCAGGTCTGTGATTGTCACGGTGTGACTATTCTCTTTCATCCTCACGGTACGTCACACGTCCTTTGTAGTCTGGGTCATCACTCAGACTCACATAATTCTCCACAGCATACATTTAGTGAACCAGAGGTTGTGTGATTGTATAACCACTGGGATATGTGTAAGAGCAGGTCAGCTCCACTGATGACCCCTTCAAGGTACAGATACTCTGAGTGGTGTAAGTCACACTCCAGCCATCCTGACCCAGTACCACTGAAACACAGCACACAACACAATGGTATCATAACTAAGCGCAAGGTCTATTGGCTCACACTGACAGTAAAGTTTCCAGACTTTGTTGCCGTAGTTGCTGAGTGTGAATAGAAAACACAGATAAGCATCACTCAGTGAGGTGTGAAAGATAACTATTTAAGTGAAGTGGAGACGACTAACGAACACACCAGCAATAACATTATGATTCTTATCCTTTTAGAAATGTCCGTAGATTGACAACAGAGAACTTAAAGATAAGAATGAGACCATACCTGCTACAGACCAGAGAAAGACCACCAACACACTTCCTGTTGTTCTCAGGCCAATTGTTGCATCTCCCACCCTGCAGTCTTAGAAATATAAAACAACAACTCAAGCAATAGCTGGTGAATAACTCCACCTGATTCGTAATGGATACAATAAAGTCATAATCACACAACCACCTATTGAACAATCTGTAGTACTGTAAACCATTTTTCTACATTGATTGTTCAGAAGCTGTTTTATTTCTCAGACCCAAATATAGGAACTCTCTGCGGCCGGCAAGCTGAACACTGACCACCAATTCAAAGATAGCTCCATCCCGAAGCTGTGAGGCTAACAGCAAGTGACTTACACAAACACACACAGTGTCACGATTGTCGTCTGGAGAGGTGAAGACCAAAATGCAGCGTGGTAAGTGTCGTCATTTTAATGGTAAACTGAACACTACACAAAACAACAACGAGGAAAAAACGAAAAGAAACAGTTCTGCCAGGTGACCATACACTAAAACAGAAAACAATCATCCACAACACACAATGGAAAACAGGTTACCTAAATATGGCTCCCAATCAGAGACAACGTTAGACAGCTGCTCTGATTGGGAACCACACCATGCCAAACAACACAGAAAACCAACAATAGAGAAAAAGAACATAGACTGCCCACCTAGTCACACCCTGGCCTAACCAAAATAGAGAATAAAAACCCTCCTATAGCCAGGGCGTGACACACACACACACACACGCACACACACACACCATTGGATTCTCTTCAAGGAGGAGGAAGGGAGGACCATCCTCCTCAGTGAATTTTATATAAATAAAATGTAAAACATGTAAAAAGTTATCAATTTTAATAAAACTATAATAAATGTATTCTCATGTCTTCCAATAATTAATTAAAACACACCGTTTGTGACAATTAAGGTCTACAGTAGCCTCAGCAGCACCTCTGTAGTGTAGCACCATGGTTAAAATCTAGGAGGCTCATGGTTCTCACCCCTTTCATAAACCTACACAGTAATTATATGCAATTTCCGGAGGACGTCCTCCACTATCAGATTTCTTGCAGCATGAACTGACATGTAGTCCACCCAATCAAACGATCAGAGAATTAGTCTAGTCCTGAAAAGCATAAGCTAAAATGTGGTGAGTAGTTTAACTCAAAGAGAAAGACAATAGTTGACAGTTTTGAAACAAATTATTTCTTCCAAAATTCAGAAGAAGCAAGAGAGAGAGGGGGATAGATAGGAGAGAGATGAAGAGAGAGAGGAGAGGAGAGAGCTATATTTGGGTTGTATTTTTTTTTAACTTTCACTTTCACTTAGCTACCTAGTTTAGCCTACTTAAACACACTGTCTCTACAGAGAGGGATGCTATGTTAGCTTAGCTTCTAGTTTAGCCTACTTAAACATCTGGCTCAAACAGATGCTATGTTAGCTAGCTGGCTATGGCTATTCAACGCTGGAACTCTTCCAAGTCAAAAAAAAGCTTTCGGTTTTGTTAACTACACCCGGCCCGCATGATTGTAACTACACTGTACTGCATTGATTGTAGTGGGTTAATTAATACGTTAATTCTAGTAGCTATGTGAGTATGAGTTTTAGCGGTCATGGTATGAAAGGTTTTTCACCTGGTCCACAGAGAGCTGATGTGTTGTGCACCTAAAGTCCCAAGCAAAAAGGGAAAGGTAAGAGGAGGAGAGTGCGTACATAGCGCGAGAAGGAATTATAGTTGACTCGTTCAGGAAGCTAGCCTTATGTCACACGCACTACTTCACAGGAGTGGCATTTATCAAAATGCATTTTTTGGTAGAATTGCCTTCTAAAACATGTGAACTTTCACTGTGCCTTAATAGCAAAATTGTATCTGTAAATAGAATAAAATTGTTAAATTACGAGCTTAGTTGGTTTAGCGATGAAAAGCCAGGAACCTTCCGCTAGCCATGATCGGCTGTTATGTTGGATGGGCTGAACATGCAAGAGTTAAGTTCAGATTGGTGTGCCATGCAGGATGCTTCTGTCCTATAACATGAGCTGCTCAGTATGTTTAGGTAATCCTCTGTACCATGGAGAAATGTTTTTCAACAGAACCGGATACACACCTGACCCCACACGCAAACACAGTTCACTTTCATAGCAGCCACATAAAAACAGTATGCTCACTTGCTTATTGTATAAGATGTGACCGACCGGCTTGATTCGGTCCTATGTAGCAAATTTGAAATAAAATAAATAAAAGTAGGGACTCAGAGATGGAAATGGTATATCGTACACTGCAGTTGAGGAACAATGGGAAGTAATTCGGCTTTGAAAGTTGATAAACTTTTGAAAATATGTCCTTGAATGTTTTCGTACACGATGTTCTTCACAAACACAAACTATATCAAATAAATTAAAATTAAAAATAAATCCTCCGAAATTGGAGAGCAGTAGCAACGCTTTTGCAGTTCTTCATGATATCTTTCAAAAAAGCCACAGCTTTGCTTCCGTTTAAGAAAATGTTTTTTCACAGAAACCGGCGGAACGAATACACACCTCACCACACGCAAACACAAAAGCTGTGGCTTTGTCTTTTTTATTAACCTGGTTACTCATCTCAATAATCCCATGTGTGTCTTCTGTGTTACGATCTGTTATTGACATAGGTTAGGATCTGTGTGTGGTGTGTGTGTGGTGTGTGTGTGTGTGTGTGTGTGTGTGTGGTGTCGTGTGTGTGTGTGTGTGTGTGTGTGTGTGGTGTGTGTGTGTGTGTGTGTGTGTGTGGTGTGTGTGTGTGTGTGTGTGTGTGTGTGGTGTGTGTGTGTGTGTGTGTGTGTGTGTGTGTGTGTGTGTCTATATATGAGTTACTGTGTCCAACCACACCACCACTTATTGTTATGTTGGGCACTTCTGACCCAAAAAGATGTTAGGAAAATATATATTTTTTCTCAGTGATATGTATTGCTAAAAAGGGTTATGTAAATACAGGCAGCCGCCACTAACTACAAATCAAAACAGCTCACTCAACAAGCATGATGGTCTTGTAAGTATAAAAAGCAAAGCTTTATTTCATATAATTTTTACAAATCTTGAAAAGGAAATGGAATGTGGAATGCGGTACAAATCACATTATTGTGGGAGCACCTCCTCTAAGAGTATGAACAGACGGTTGAGAAGGTTTGAATCCACAAGCAACTTGCATCCACATTGTTGAAGTACAATAGAATCACACAGTAAATACTGTTAGTAGGTCAAAGCTGCGTGCTGGAACGCCTTGGTAGACCGTGGGTGGAGTAGGCATGTGGTCCTCATGTGCATTTCCTTCAGTCCAATGCTGACTTTTGCACGTTGCCAGTGTTGTTTTTTTTTTGTTTTAATATTGTACGCTATGGAATGTTATAATATCTTAGAATGTGTTGTATTGTCCCTCTGAGTTCTACATGGAACAGGTCAAAGTTCCATTTACAGTTGGTCAGTTCCATGATGTCAATTCCATTCATTCTACAACACATTCAATCATACACTCTCATCAGCTTGCATCAAAGTGATACTGAAGGTCCAGTGTTCTAGACTAGAGCTCCACCTACTGCATCTCAACAATTACTGCAGTGTTCTAGACTAGAGTTCTCCCTACTGGCATCTCAACATTACTGCACATCCTCAATAATAATTGTCCTCAATAATGTTGGCTAATAACAACATAAGAGACTGGCAATCAATTGATAGAAAGGTAAAAACACAACACTGTCTACTTGACAAAGTCACATTTAATCACACAAACACTGATGTCTGTAGTAGTACAACATGCCACTATCATATTATTTACAACTGTTGACCCTGTGTACAGTACTGTAGTAGCATAGTTAGCAGAGGAATCAGTATCAATCTCACCAAGTCTGCTGTATTGACTGCTGCTGTCCATATACTGTATAGTCTAATGAGCCTGTTATCCATATATATTCTAATGTAGCCTGTTTATCCTATATAAGTCTAATGTAGCCTGTTACCATATATAGTCTAAATGTAGCATGTTGTTATATACTATTCTGTGAATATAAGTGCTAATGAAGTACATACAGTATACATGTTCATTAAAGAACTCTGATATGGGTTTCAGGCTGTAGAGGTCTATGTGATGACAGGAAGGTGATGCTGAGTCAGTTCATCTAACCAACAATACTTACTGGAATGCAGTGAAACAAGAAGTAGCCACTG
>NC_036858.1:69194819-69252703 GCF_002910315.2 Salvelinus sp. IW2-2015 | reverse complement strand
GCCTGTATGAATCGTAAGTTAAGAGTTGGGGTAGATGGAAGACACTAAAGAGTGGGCGTGTGGACCAGTAAGAAGCACGAGTGGCGTATGGATGCGTAAGAGGAAACAGGCTATAGCGATGGTAAGATGAAAGAAGTGGGGACCCTAGGATAGTAAGGAGAAAGAGTGATCTGTATGATGGTAATAGGAAAGAGTGGGCTCTATGGATGTAAAAAAAAGAGTGGCTGTATGACGGTAAGAGGTAAGAGTGGGCTGGATGGACGGTAAGGCAAGAGTGGGATTAATGACGTAAGACAAAGAGTGGGTGTATGGATGGTAGAGGCAGAGCGGGGCGGTATGAATGTAAGAGCGAAAGAGTGGTCTATGGATTCGTAAGAGGAAAGATGGTGCTGTAGGATATTAAGAACTAAAGAGTGCTGTATGGATGGGACGAGCAACAAGAGTGGGCGGTATGGATGGTAATGACATGCAGTGGGCTGTATGAATGGCTAAGACTAAAGAGGGTGTGTAGGATGGTAAACGGCAAGAGTGGAACTTATGACGGTAAGAGGAAAGAGTGGATGCCGTATTGAATGGTAAAAGCTAGAGTTGGGCTCTATGGACGGTAAAAGGAAAGAGTTGCGATGGGATGGTAAAGGAAAGAGTGGCCTAGGATGATAAGAGAAAGATGGGCGTATGGATGGTAAGAGACAAAAGGGGGCTTATGAATGGTAAGACTAAAGAGTGCCGTGTATGGATGCAAGAGGAAAGAGGGGCTGTATGAATGGTAAACTAAAGAGTGGGCGTATGGATGGTAAGAGGCAAAAGAGCGCTGATGAATGCGTAACAAGGGAAGAGTGCTGGTTGGATGTAAAGGCAAGAGGGGCGTATGAATGGTAAGACTAAAAGAGTGTGGTAGTATTGTAAAGGAGGGCAAGAGTGGGCTGGATGGATGGTAAGACTAAAGAGTGTGTGTATTGGGAAAAAGGGTTATTTACGGACTTTTTTTTTTAAAGAGGGTGGGGGGTGTGAATGGTCAGACTAATCTGGAGGTGTATGGATGAAGAGGCAAGATTAAGGCCTGTATGGATGCTAAGAGTAAAGTTGCGCTGTATGCGATGTAAAGGAAAGAGTAAGCTGAAAGGATGTACTGAGGCAAGAGGGCGGCATGTAATACGATAAGACGAAAGATGGGGCAGTAGCGGACGGTAAGAGGCAAGAGTGAGCTGTATGGATGGTAAGTGACGATGAGTGCGGCGTAGAATGGTAAGTTAAAGAGTGGGGGTATGGATGGTAAGACTTAAAAAGGGGCCATTATGACGGTAAGAGGCATGAGTGGGCTGTTAATATGTAAGAGCTAAAAGAGTCGGTGTATGAATGTCAGACTAAAAGAGTGGGTGTATGGATGTAAGAGGAAAGGTGCTGTGATGGAGGTAAAGAAAGTGTGCTTATGTGATGGTACAGTGACCAGATGGCTGAATGGATGTAAGCATTTTGAACGAGTGGGCGTAAGGGATGGTAAGAGGAAAGAGTGGCACTCTAGGATCGTAAGAGGAAAGAGTGGCTGTATGGATGTAAGACTAAAGAGTGGCTGTATGGATGGAAGAGAACAGTGGCTGTATGGATGCGCTAAGAGTTAAGAGTGGGCCATACGGAACGGTAAGAGGCAAGATGAGCTAGATGTTAATGACATGAGTGGGCTGTATGAAATGGTAAGCTTAAAGAGTGGGGTGTATGGATGGTAAGACTAAAGAGTGGGCTGTGTGGACGGTAAGAAGCACGAGTGGGCTGTATGGATGGTAAGAGGAACGAGTGGGCTATATGGATGGTAAGATGAAAGAGTGGGCTCTATGGATAGTAAGAGGAAAGAGTGATCTGTATGATGGTAATAGGAAAGAGTGGGCTGTTTGGATGGTAAGACTAAAGAGTGGGCTGTATGGATGGTAAGAGGTAAGAGTGGGCTGTATGGACGGTAAGAGGCAAGAGTGGGCTTTTAATGACGGTAAGACAAAAGAGTGGGTTGTATGGATGGTAAGACTAAAGAGTGCGGTGTATGGATGGTAAGAGGCAAGAGGGGGCTGTATTAATGGTAAGAGCCAAGAGTGGGCTGTATGATGGTAAGAGGCAAGAGGGGGCTGTATTAATGGTAAGAGCCAAGAGTGGGCTGTATGGACGGTAAGAGGCACGAGTGGGCTGTATGGATGGTAAGAGGCAAGAGTGGGCTGTATGGATGGTAAGACTAAAGAGTGGGGTGTATGAATGGTAAGACTAAAGAGTGAGGTGCATGAATGGTAAGACTAAAGAGTGGGGTGTGTGAATGGTCAGACTAAATACTGGGGGTGAATGGATGGTAAGAGGCAAGATTGAGCTGTATGGGTGGTAAGAGTAAAGTGTGGGCTGTATGGATGGTAAGAGGAAAGAGTAAGCTGAAAGGATGGTATGAGGCAAGAGGGGGCTTGTAATGACGATAAGACTAAAGAGTGGGCTGTATGGATGGTAAAGAGGCAAGAGTGGGCTGCATGGATGGTAAGAGGAACGAGTGGGCTGTATGGATGGTAAGTGACATGAGTGGGCTGTACGGACGGTAAGAGGCAAGAGTGAACTGTATGGATGGTAAGACTAAAGAGTGCGGTGTATGAATGGTAAGACTAAAGAGAGGGGTGTATGAATGGTACGACTAAAGAGTGGGGTGTATGGATGGTAAATGGCAAGAGTGGGCTGTATGGATGGTAAGAGGCAAGAGTGGGCAGTACGGACGGTAAGAGGCAAGAGTGAACTGTATGGATGGTAAGTGACATGCGTGGGCTGTATGAATGGTAAGTTAAAGTGTGGGGTGTATGGATGGTAAGACTAAAGAGTGGGCTGTATGGACGGTAAGAGGCACGAGTGGGCTGTATGGATGGTAAGAGGAACGAGTGGGCTATATGGATGGTAAGAGGAACGCAGTGGGCTCTATGGATATTAAGAGGCAAGAGTGATCTGTATGGATGGTAAGAGGCAAGAGCTGGCCTGTATGGATGGTAAGACTAAGGAGTGCAGTATATGGATGGTAAGAGGCAAGAGGGGGCTGTATGAATGGTAAGAGCCAGAGTGGGCTGTATGGACGGTAAGAGGCAGAGTGGGCTGTATGGATGTAAGAGGCAAAGTGGCGTATGGATGTAAGAGGAGTGGCTGTATGGATGGTAAGAGGTATGGAAACCTGCTGTACAGATGACTATGACAGAGAGAGTATGAAACCTGCTGTACAGATGACTATGACAGAAAAGAGATTTAGTATGGAAACCTGCTGTACAGATGACTATGACAGAAAGAGATTTAGTATGGAAACCTGCTGTACAGATGACTATGACAGAAGAAGAGTTAGTATGGAACCTGCTGTACAGATGACTATGACAGAGAAGAGTTAGTATGGAAACCTGCTGTACAGATGACTATGACAGAGAGAGAGTTGTATGGAAACCTGCTGTACAGATGACTATGACAGAAAGAGATTTAGTATGGAAACCTGCTGTACAGATGACTATGACAGAAAGAGATTTAGTATGGAACCTGCTGTACGATGACTAATGACAGAGAGGAGTTAGTATGGAAACCTGCTGTACAGATGACTATGACAGAGAGAGAGTTAGTATGGAAACCTGCTCTACCGATGGCTATGACAGAGAGAGAGTTAGTATGGAAACCTGCTGTACCGATGGCTATGACAGAGAGAAGAGAGTTAGTATGGAAACCTGCTGTACCGATGGCTATGACAGAGAGAGAGTTAGTATGGAAAACTGCTCTACCGATGGCTATGACAGGAAAGAGTTAGTATGGAAACCTGCTGTACCGATGGCTATGACAGAGAGAGAGTTAGTATGGACCTGCTCTACTGATGGCTATGACAGAGAGAAGAGAGTTAGTATGGAAACCTGCTGTACGGATGGCTATGACAGAGAGAGTTAGGATGGAAACCTGCTGTACCGATGGCTATGACAGAGAGAGTGTTTAGTATGGAGACCTGCTGTACAATGGCTATTACAGAGAGAGAGAGTTAGTATGGGAAACGTTCTGTACCAATGGATATAACACTGAATATCTTCACAGTAAATATACAAATATTTGTAACATAAACATTTAGCTTTTACACTGAGAACCAAATTATTCATAGCCTCCTGTAATTCAACTGTGGAGCACCTTGTCAGTATGGATGAGGCTGTAATATGATGATATTCCTAGCTTAATGCATACATTTTTTGTAAGCAATATGTCCAAAATTCCCAAATGTAGTATCAGAATGTAATACTGTTAGATATACAGTTGAACCGGAAGTTTACATACACCTTAGCCAAATACATTTAAACTCAGTTTTTCACAATTCCTGACATTTAATCCTAGTAAAAATGTCATGTTTCGGTCAGTTAGGATCACCACTTTATTTTAAGAATGTGAAATGTCAGAATAATAGTAGAGAGAATGATTTATTTTAGCTTTAATTTCTTTCATCACATTCCAGTGGGTCAGAAGTTTACATACACTCAATTAGTATTTGGTAGCATTGCCTTTAAATTATTTAAACTTGGGTCAAACGTTTCAGGTAGCCTTCCACAAGCTTCCACAATAAGTTGGGTGAATTCTGCCCATCTCTTTCTGACAGAGCTGGTGTATGAGTCAGGTTTGTAGCGCCTCCTTGCTCGCACACGCTTTTTCAATCTGCCACCACATTTCTATAGGATTGAGGCCATTGCTTTGTCATGGCCACTCCAATATATAGATACTTTTGTACCCGTTTCCTCCGTTTCCGTTTCTCACAATCTTCACAAGGTCCTTTGCTGTTGTTCTGGGATTGATTTGCACTTTTTGCACCAAAGAACATTCATCTCTAGAACGCGAGTCCTTTGTGAGCGCTATGACGGGCTCGTGGTTCCATGGTGTTTATACTTGAGTACTATTGTTTGTACAGATGAACGTGGTACCTTCAGGCATTTGGGATCCCCAGGATGAACCAGACTTGTGGAGGTCTTTTCTTTTGATTTTCCCATGATGTGAAGCAAAGAGGCACTGAGTTTGAAGGAGACCTTGAAATACATCCACAGGTACACCTCCAATTAACTCAAATTATATCAATTAGCCCATCAGAAGCTTCTAAAGCCATGACATCATTTTCTGGAATTTTCCAAGCTGTTTAAAGGCACAATCAACTTAGTGTATGTAAAGTCTTACCCACTGGAATTGTGATACAGTGAATTATAGTGAAAAATCTGTCTGTAAACAGTTGTTGGAAAAATTACTTGTGTCATGCACAAAGTAGATGTCCTAACCGACTTGCCAAAACTATTGTTTGTTAACAAGGAATTTGTGGGTGGTTGAAAAATAAGTTTTAATGAACCAACTTAAGTATATGTAAACTTCCGACTTCAACTGTAGTAGTACCATAAGTACCACACAGTAACAGTACGTAATACAGTAGTTATACTCAGTAGTAAACAGTACGTAATACATTATTTAGACTCAGTAGTAAACAGTGCATAATACATTATTTAGACTCAGTAGTAAACATGAAGTAATGTATTTAGACTCCGTAGTAAACAGTATGTAATACAGTATTTAGACTCCGTAGTAAACAGTATGTAATACAGCATTTAGACTCCGTAGTAAACAATATGTAATACAGTATTTAAACCCATTAGTAAACAGTACGAATAACAGTATTTAGACTCAGTAATAACGTACGTAATACAGTATTTAGACTACGTAGTAAACAGTGCATAATACATTATTTAAGCTCAGTAGTAAACAGTAAGTAATACAGTATTTGACTCCGTAGTAAACAGTATGTAATACAGTATTTGACTCCGTAGTAACAGTATGTAATACAGCATTTAGACTCCGTAGTAAACAATATGTATATATCAGTATTTAAACCCATTAGTAAACAGTACGTAATACAGTATTTAGACTCAGTAATAAAACGTACGTAATAACAGTATTTAGACTACGTAGTAAACAGTACATAATAACGTATTTAGACTCCGTAGTAAACAGTAAGTAATACAGTATTTAGACTCCGTAGTAAACAGTAAGTAATACAGTATTTAGACTCAGTCTGTCTACTCCACATTGATGTACGTAGGCCTATCTCTACCTAACCAATCAGAGCTGTTGTGTTGTGGACGCCCTTGGTGTTGTGGCACTGATTACTTATCGGCTGTGTGTGTGTGTGTGAAGAGAGGTTTGGACAGGCTGCCATGAGAAAGCCCCCCTGCACGCGTCAGTCTGTTCCAGACCGCTCCGGCACCTGCCTGCTGTAGAGGTGAGTCAGGAGGCAACACACACACACACAGAGGAGAAAAGGAAACACCCCCACACAGGCCACATGTGGGCGAGCCAAGACAGAGGGCGCCTACAGGGAGCAGGCAGACAGCTGTGGGAGTTGAGGAATCCAACTTTCCTCCCTCGCCATTTATTCACCATAACTTTACAAATCACTTAGGGCTGGGACGATAATATTTTGTCCATGGAAAAAATGAAATCATGTAGCAGATCAAACCTTTAGTCCTTTAAAAACCTGCAGTCAAATATTGTGTGCTACAGCTTGATAAATATACTGCTCAAAAATAAAGGGAACACTTAAACAACACAATGTAACTCCAAGTCATCACACTTCTGTGAAATCAAACTGTCCACTTAGGAAGCAACACTGATTGACAATAAATTTCACATGCTGTTGTGCAAATGGAATAGACAAAAGGTGGAAATTATAGGCAATTAGCAAGACACCCCCAAAAAAGGAGTGATTCTGCAGGTGGTGACCACAGACCACTTCTCAGTTCCTATGCTTCCTGGCGATGTTTTGGTACCTTTGAATGCTGCCGGTGCTCTCACTCTAGTGGTAGCATGAGACGGAGTCTACAACCCACACAAGTGGCTCAGGTAGTGCAGTTCATCCAGGATGGCACATCAATGCGAGCTGTGGCAAAAAGGTTTGCTGTGTCTGTCAGCGAGTGTCCAGAGCATGGAGGCGCTACCAGGAGACAGGCCAGTACATCAGGAGACGTGGAGGAGGCCGTAGGAGGGCAACAACCCAGCAGCAGGACCGCTACCTCCGCCTTTGTGCAAGGAGGTGCACTGCCAGAGCCCTGCAAAATGAAATTGCTCCCAAGGATGAACCAGACTTGTGGAGGTCTCCAATTTTTTTCTGAGGTCTTGGCTGATTTCCCCATGGTGTCAAGCAAAGAGGCACTGACTTTGAAGGTAGGCCTTCGAATACATCCACAGGTACACCTCCAATTGACTCAAATTATGTCAATTAGCTTATCAGAAGTTTCTAAAGCCATGACGTCATTTTCGTGAATGTTCCAAGGCACAGTCAACTTAGTGTATGTACACTTCTAACCCAATGGAATTGTGATACAGTGAATTATAAGTGAAATAATGTCTGTAAACAATTGTTGAAAAAATGACTTGTGTCATGCACAAAGTAGATGTCCTAACCGACTTGCCAAAACTATAGTTTGTTAACAAGAAATGTGTGGAGTGGTTGAAAAACGAGTTTCAATGACTCCAACCTAAGTGTATGTAAACTTCCGACTTCAACTGTAGGTGTTCCTTTTGTCCAGGTGGGAAAGGGCAGTGTTGAGTGCAATAGAGATTGCATCATCTGTGGATCTGTTGGGGCGGTATGCAAATTGCAGTGGGTCTAGGATTTTTGTAATAATGTGAGCCATGACCAGCCTTTCAAAGCACTTCATGGCTACAGACGTGAGTGATATGGGTCAGTAGTCATTTAGGCAGGTTACCTTAGTGTTATTGGGCACAGGGACAATGGTGGTCTGCTTGAAACATGTTGGTATTACATACTCAGTCAGGGACAGGTTGAAATTGTCATTGAAGACACTTGCCAGTTGGTCAGGGCATGCTCGGAGTACACGTCCTGGTAATCCGTCTGGCCCTGCGGCCTTGTGAATGTTGACCTGTTTAAAGGTCTTACTCACATCGGCTCCGGAGAGCGGGATCACACATTCGTCTGGAACACCGCCTGGTATGGCAACTGCACCGCCCGCAACCGCAGGGCTCTCCAGAGGGTGGTGCAGTCTGCCCAATGCATCATTACTGCTTTACTCATACGTACATACTGTATTCTATTCTAATGTATTTTAGTCAATGCCACTCCGGCATTGCTCATCCTAATATTTATCTATTTCTTAATTCAATTTTTTTGCTTTTAGATTTGTGTGTATTGTTAGATACTGCTGCACTGTTGGAGCTAGGAACACAATTTCACTACACCCACAATGACATCTGCAAAATATGTGTGTGACCAATAAAATTGGATTTGATTTGATATTCAGACTGTAGCACTGTGATAAACAGAACAGAGATACAAGGTGTGGTATATTCAGACTGTGATACACCGAACAGAGATACAAGGTGTGGTATATTCAGACTGTAGCACTGTGATACACCGAACAGAGATACAAGGTGTGGTATATTCAGACTGTAGCATGCTTGTGTGCGAGAAGTAAGCCCATAATTCCTGTAGCCTATGTATCCTTGCATAGTGTTTGAGCGTGTGTGGATGCTGCCTGCGTGGTTCAAGCCTGGTTTAGCGCAGGAACAGAAGTGTCACTGTGTTCTCTCACCCTGAGATGCCAACCTCTCCACTCCCTCCTAGCTCTGGAGTAGCAAGCCCCATCTGTCGCCTCCCTCTCTCCCCACCAACCTGCAGCAGTGCTGGGGTGGCCCCAGGCCCACTCCCAGGATTAATGCTTGCATCCTGATCTGGGTTAAAGAGAGAGGGAGAGGCGTGGGCCCAGCCTGTGGGACCTGGCACAGGCAACACATTCTGCTGTCTTATTTAAGGCAACATAATACTATCAGTCGGATATCAAAGAGAGCTGTTGAAACGTGACATGGGGAGATTTGTCCAATATCGGGTTGCATGTGCATTGTACAACACAGGTACTGTATATCAAATCAAATTGTATTTGTCACATGCACCAAATGCTTACTTACAAGCTCTTAACAAACAAAGCAGTTCAAGAAAGAGTTAAGAAAATATTTACTAAATAAACTAAAGTAAAACATTTAATAAAACGAACAATAAAATAACAATAACAAGGCTACATACAAAGGGTACCGGTACCAAGTCAATGTGCGGGGATACAGGTTAGTCGAGGTAATTTGTACATGTAAGTAGGGGTAAAGTGACTATGGATAAATAATAAACAGTCCAGGTGGCCATATGATTAATTGTTCAGCAGGCTTATGGCTTGGGGGTAGAAGCTGTTAAGGAGCCTTTTGGACCAACACTTGGTGCTCCGGTACCTCTTCCCGTGCGGTAGCAAAGAGAACAGTCTATGACAAGTTTTTGGGCCTTCCTCTGACACAGCCTAGTGTATACACTACTGTTCAAAAGTTTTGAATCACTTAGAAATGTCCACTTTTTTAAAAGAAAAGTACATTTTCTGTCCATTAAAATAGCATCACATTGATCAGAAATACAGTGTAGACATTGTTAATGTTGTAAATGAGCAGTGAGAGGCCCCGGTGCACAACTGAGCAAGAGGACAAGTACATTAGACTGAGCAAGAGGACAAGTACATTAGAGTGTCTAGTTTGAGAAACAGACACCTCACAAGTCCTCAACAGGCAGCTTCATTAAATAGTACCCGCAAAATACCAGTCTCAACGTCAACAGTGAAGAGGCAACTTCGGGATGCTGGCCTTCTAGGCAGAGTTGCAAAGAAAAGCCATTTCTCAGACTGGCCAATAAAAACAAAAGATTAAGATGGGCAAAAGAACACAGACACTGGACAGAGGAACTCTGCCTAGAAGGCCAACATCCCGGGGGCGCCTCTTCACTGTTGACGTTGAGACTGGTGTTTTGCGGGAACTATTTAATGATGCTGCCAGTTGAGGACTTGTGAGGTGTCTGTTCCTCAAACTAGACACTCTAATGTACTTGTCCTCTTGCTCAGTTGTGCACCGGGGCCTCCCACTCTTTTTATTCTGGTTAGAGCCAGTTTGCGCTGTTCTGTGAAGGGAGTAATACACAGCGTTGTACGAGATCTTCAATTTCTTGGCAATTTCTCACATGGAATAGCCTTCATTTCTCAGAACAAGAATAGACGGACGCGTTTCAGAAGAAACCCACAAATGCTGATGCTCCAGATACTCAACTAGTCTAAAGAAGGCCAGCTTTATTCCTTCTTTAATCAGGACAACAGTTTTCAGCTGTGCTAACATAATTGCAAAAGGGTTTTCTAATGATCAATTAGCCTTTTAAAATGATAAACTTGGATTAGCTAACACAACGTGCCATTGGAACACAGGAGTGATGGTTGCTGATAATGGGCCTCTGTACGCTTATGTAGATATTCCATTCAAAAATCTGCCGTTTCCAGCTACAATAGTTATTTACAACATGAACAATGTCTACACTATATTTTTTAATAATTTTATGTTATTTTAATGGGCAAAAAATTAGCTTTTCTTTAAAAAAACAAGGACATTTCTTAGTGACCCCAAACTTTTGAACGGCAGTGTATGTCCTGGATGGCAGGAAGCTTGGCCCCAGTGATCTACTGGGCCGTACACGGTATCCTCTGTAGCACCTTACGGTCAGTTGCCGAGCAGTTGCCATACCAGGCAGTGATGCAACCCGTCAGGATACTCTCGATGGTGCAGCTGTATAACYTTTTAAGGATCTGGGGACCCATGCCAAATCTTTTCAGTCTCCTGAGGTGGAAAAGGTATTGTCGTGCCCTCTTCACAACTTTCTTGGTGTGTTTGGACCATGATAGTTTGTTGGTGATGTGGACACCATGGAACTTGAAACTCTTGACCTGCTCCACTACAGCCCCATCGATACATGTTGTCCATTAGGTCTTATACGTGCTTTGTACATAGCATTCCAATGGAAGTGGAAGATATATATAGATATCGCTGCAATAGTGTAAAATAAGAAATCAGAGCTGAACCGTCACCTCCTTTAGTTAATGTTGACCTATTCAGACTCCTCTAGTTGAACTTACTATGCACTAGTGTCCACCGCTTGGGACAATTAGCATGTCTAACTAGATGCTTCTGGCAACAGATGTGCAAAGAGTCCTCTCAGGGAAACCATGATCTCACACCTCTGGTAATGCCCCTTGGATCATCACTTACTAAACAACCAACTCCAACTCAGAACAGAAAAGTTGGAACCAAATCCCATGCCTCAGTCTCAGTCTCTCTTTTACATCTGTACAACTGTGATGTGGAAGCCCCAGAGAAGTGTTTTTTCCTACAGAAGGTCAACTCTGAGCAGGCTGGACAGCATCTATCATGATGTGAGGAGGAACGGGGCACTGTAGCCGACTGTGTGAGTTAACGACGGCCCCCTCTCCCTGACCACATCTGCACATTGCATTATCATTAGAGCTCCCACATCTCTCAGGATCACTGACAAAAGTGAACAATACCAACATTCAGCTGCAACCATATGGGGGGAGAAAAAAGAAACAAGTGTACTAGCATCTGTCTGGCAGTATTCAGAAGCTACGTTTCAAGATGAATTTCACGGTGTTAAGAAAGTTTTTCTCCCCCCCTCTCTCTCTCTGACACTAAAATGTATTGCTAGGTACACTCCATTCTGCTGTATCTTGCAATTACCAGCAGTCCCTTAATGTGGCATCTTAATGGGGCTGTGGGTTGTCTGCCGTCCCAGATGGTAGAACAAGGTGCTTTCCGCAACTCCCTCAGAGACTTTGAATCCAGCTGGATTAAGTTTTTACTCAAGATCAGCACTGGAATTCTACCTTTTGGCTGTGATTAGCGGTAAACCCAGCCTTTAGTCTCTTTCTACCTTTTCTGTGATGGCATACTATACAGAGTAAATTAAAAGACTTCAATAATGCCTTGAAAAACAGCCAAAAGAAGATTAGAGGTCACCGTCATAGTTGTTTATGATGTTTCAGGGATTTTGAACAAGGTGTGAATGGGGATTATGTGAAGGGAAATATACTGAGAGTCAAGTGTTATGGAAGGAAAATGTTCACACTATAAAATGATAAAGATTATTATTGGAAGTGGAATTCAGGCCTTTATATTACCTTTAACCCAAACGTTACTGTACGTCCACTCTGCTGATTAACTTCACATTGACAGATTATTATATATATTTGTTTTACAATAATGTTTGTGGAGATATGCTCTGAAGGTCGACTGACCGAAAGCTTAGCCTCTATTAAAGAGAAGTGTGCAGAGACTTTTTCCTGTTTCTCCCCCCCAAAGAATTACAATAATAAAAACTATTGAAACAAAATAATCATTGTACTAAATGTGATGATATTACATGGTAAATGTCACTTCTGTATATTAGTCATTTTGACTATTGGGTGTTACATCTCCCCCTGTCCCACAATATCAAAATGTCCTCCAAACCTTCTAAAGTTCCAATGTCCTCCAAGCCTCCTAACATTCCAAAATGTCCTCCAAGCCTCCTAACGTTCCAAAATGTCCTCCAAGCCTCCTAACATTCCAAAATGTCCTCCAAGCCTCCTAACATTCCAAAATGTCCTCCAAGCCTCCTAACAATCCAAAATGTCTTCCAAGCCTCCTAACAATCCAAAATGTCCTCCAAGCCNAAGCCTCCTAACAATCCAAAATGTCCTCCAAGCCTCCTAACAATCCAAAATATCCTCCAAGCCTCCTAACATTCCAAAAATGTCCTCCAAGCCTCATAATGTTCCAAAATGTCCTCCAAGCCTCCTAACAATCCAAAATGTCTTCCAAGCCTCCTAACAATCCAAAATGTCTTCCAAGCCTCCTAACAATCCAAAATATCCTCCAAGCCTCCTAACATTCCAAAAATGTCCTCCAAGCCTCCTAACGTTCCAAAATGTCCTCCAAGCCTCCTAACAATCCAAAATGTCCTTCAAGCCTCCTAACAATCCAAAATGTCTTCCAAGCCTCCTAACAATCCAAAATGTCCTCCAAGCCTCCTAACAATCCAAAATGTCTTCCAAGCCTCCTTAACGTTCCAAAAATGTCCTCCAAGCCTCCTAACATTCCAAAATGTCTTCCAAGCCTCCTAACGTTCCAAAATGTCCTCCAAGCCTCCTAACATTCCAAAAATGTCCTCCAAGCCTCCTAACGTTCCAAAATGTCCTCCAAGCCTCCTAACATTCCAAAATGGACTTCCAAAGACTTTGGCAATTTGTTTTCCCCAAACACCCTGCCATGGTGTCATGTCAAACACCCTGCCATGGTGTCAAGTCAACTGTCTAAGTATCTTCTGTAGGTTTTATTTCTGTCATGCTGATAAGCTACCCAGCTCTTTTCAACCCCTTGCCCAAACAGGGCTGTCCCTCCTGGGCAAATCAAATATTTAAAGTAACAACAGCCCAGGCGCCATAAAGCTGATGGGTGGTGAGGGGTGTGGGGGAGGAGGGTCTCAGCAGGTTCTCAGCAGGGTCTCAGCTAAGGTCTTAGTAGTGTCTCAGCTAGGGTCTCAGCAGATTCTCAGCTATGGTCTCAGCTAGGGTCTCATCTAGGGTCTCAGCAGGGTCTCAGACAGTAAACACAAGGGCAAAAGGCCTGGGAGTGAAAACTCTTTTTGAGTTTTGTGACTTGAAGTTTCCATTAGTCATTAAACGTGTGTATCTGTTTGTTTTGTGTGGATGATAATGAGACACAGATACATAGAAATGGAAAGCCTATTACCTATGTATGTGGACAGGACAGCAGGGGTTGATGTGCACAGTAGCTTTGAAACACTACCTGATACAATCTCTCAAGTCAATATATACTATGTGAATGTATAATAAAAAAAAATTATATTTCTTTTTACCCCTTTTTCTCCCCAATTGGTAGTTACAGTCTTGTTCCGTTGCTGCAACGCCCCTACGGACTCGGTGAGGTGAAGGTCGAGAGCCATGCATCCTCCGAAACACGACTCTGCCAAGCCGCGATGCTTCTTGACACACTGCTCTCTTAACCCGGAAGCCAGACCCTGGCTGAGACCCTGCTGAGACCCTGCTTAGACCCTACTGTAGCTGACACCCTCCTGAGACCCTGCTTAGACCCTACTGTAGCTGAGACCCTAGCTAAGACACTGCTGAGACCCTGCTGAGACCCCAGCTGAGACCCTGTTTATACCCTACTGAGACCCTGCCTGGACCCTAACCGAGACCCTGCTGAGACCCATAGCTGAGACCCTGCTGAGACCCTAGCTGAGACCCTAGCTGAGACACTGCCCTGAACCTAGCCAAGACCCTGCTGAGACCCTAGCTGAGACCTTACTGAGACCTTAGCTGAGTCCCTGATGAGACCCTGCTGAGACCCTGTTTAGACCCTCCTGAGACCCTGCCCGGACCCTAGCAGAGACCCTTCTGAGACCCTGATGAAACCCTGCTTAGACCCTACTGAGACCCTACTGAAACCCTGCCCGGACCCTAACCGAGACCCTGCTGAGACCCTAGCTGAGCCCCTGGCTGAGACCCTGCCAGAACCATAGCTGAGACCCTGCCCTGAACCTAGCCGAGACCCTGCTGAGACCCTACCTGAGACCTTACTGAGACCTTAGCTGAGTCTCTGATGAGACCCTGCTGAGACCCTAGCCAAGACCTTAGCCAAGACCCCTGCCGAGACCCTGCTGAGACCCTAGCCGAGACCCTAGCAGAGACCCTAGCTGAGACCCTAGCTGAGACCCTTGCTGAGACCCTGCCCTGACCATAGCCGAGACCCTGCCCTGACACTAGCTGAGACCCTACTGAGACCTTAGCTGAGTCCCTGATGAGACCATGCTGAGACCCTGCCCGGACTCTAGTCGAGAGCCTGCTGAGACCCTGCTGAGACCCTAGCTGAGACCCTAGCTGAGACCCTACTGAGAACTTAGCTGTCCCTGATGAGACCCTGCTGAGACCCTGCTGAGACCTTAGCTGAGACCCTGCCCTGATGCTAGCCGAGACCCTACTGAGACCATAGCCGAGTCCCTGATGAAACCCTGCAGAGACCCTGCTTAGACCCTCCTGAGACCCTGCCCGGACCCTAGCCGAGACACTGCTGAGACCCTTCCCGGACCCTAGCTGAGATCCTACTGAGACCCTGCCTAGACCCTACTGAGACCATAGCTGAGACCCGAGCTGAAACCCTGCTTAGACCCTACTGAGAACCTAGCTGAGACCCTGCTGAGACCCTGCTTAGACCCTACTGTAGCTGAGACCCTCCTGAGACCCTGCTGAGACCCTACTGTAGCTGAGACACTGCTGAGATCCTAGCTGAGATCCTGCTTAGACCTTAGCTGAGACCCTGCCCGAACCCTAGCCGAGACACTGCTGAGACCCTAGCTGAGACCCTGCCCTGACCCTAGCCGAGACCCTGCTGAGACCCTAGCCGAGACCCTGCTGAGACCCTAGCTGAGACCCTAGCTGAGACCCTAGCTGAGACCCTGCTGAGACCCTGCTTAGACCCTACTGTAGCTGAGACACGGCTGAGATCCTAGCTGAGACACTGCTGAAACCCTGCTTAGACCCTACTGAGACCTTAGCTGAGACCCTAGCTGAGACCCTGTCCGAACCCTAGCCGAGACCCTGCTGAGACCCTAGCCGAGACCCTAGCTGAGACCCTGCCCTGACCCTAGCCGAGACCCTGCTGAGACCCTAGCCGAGACCCTGCCCTGACCCTAGCCGAGACCCTGCTGAGACCCTAGCCGAGACCCTAGCTGAGACCTTAGCTGAGACCCCTACCCCCCCCCTTCATACGTCCAACCAACTAACTCTTTCAACCCAGTCTGAGCAACAACCACTACTACTACCCCCTCATAAATTCCCCCTTCCACCACACCTCACCCTACCCAGGCCAACCCCTCCTCTGACCGACCTCATCTGCTGCCTCCCTACCCCCATCAGTGAGATTCAGGGATCAGGCAGGCATTGGCCTAGGCCACCCCTTGGTGAACAGCTGCTGGGCTTCTCAGGCCAATGGAAGGAGCAGAGGAAGGGGAGGGCAGAGACAGCAACACAGTAGACAGCCACAGCATCAGCCTCACATCTGCTCTAATGAGGCTGTTATGGGTCGCCTGGCAGATCCGGTATGGCCCAGGCTGCAGGGCTACCAGCTGGCCCACTCGCCGCCCCGGCGATGGCTCATTCACGACCTAGCTTCCCAATCCGTGTGCTGACCAGAGCACCCAGCCAGAGAAAGAGAGAGACCCCTATGTGTGCATTCAGAGCAGGGGAGTTGGGTAAGTTACTATCTTAATTGTAATCTATTAGTTACTAGTTACCTGTTAATTTTTTTTTWATCATTAATGTAACTTTTGGATTACCCAAACTCAGTAACATAATCTGATTACTATCCCCTTAAGAGCCATTAGAAGAAGACAAAAAGGATCCATCAAACTCATTTGGTGTGTCATCAGACTCTTAAACAGTCACCACTAGCCGGCCTGTGCCCAGTACCCTGCGTTGAACCTTAGTCACTGTCACTATTCAGCTACCACCCGGTACTCTACCCTGCACCTTAGAGACTGCTGCCCTATGGACATAGTCATTAAACACTGGTCACTTTAATAATGTTTACAAACGCTCTTATCCAGAATGACTTATAGTAGTGAGTGCATACATATTTTCATACTGGTCCCCCATGGGAATCAAACCCACAACCCTGGCGTTGCAAGCGCAATGCTCTGCTAACTGAGCTACATGTGACCACTTCATATGTATACAGTGCCTTCGTAAAGTATTCAGACTCCTTGACTTTTTCCAATTTTTTTTTAGGTTACAACCTAATTCTAAAATTGATTAAATCTTTCAACCTACACACAGTATCCCATAATGACAAAGCAAAAACGGTTTATTAGAAATATTCTTCAAATAAAGAACGGAAATACTACATTTAGATAAGTATTCAGAACCTTTACTCAGTACTTTGTTGAAGTACCTTTGGCAGTGATTACAGCCTCAAGTCTTCTTGGGTTTAATGCTACAAGCTTGGCACACCTCTGTTTGGGGAGTTTCTCCCATTCTTCTCTGCAGATTCTCTCAAGCTCTGTCAGGATGGATGGGGAGCGTTGCTGCACAGAGATGTTCGATCAGGTTTAAGTCCGCGCTCTAGCTGTGCCACTCAAGCACATTCAAAGACTTGTCCCGAAGCCACTCCTGCTTTGTCTTGGCTGTGTGCTTAGGGTCGTTGTCCTGTTGGAAGGTGAACCTTTGCCCCGGTCTGAGGTCCTGAGCACTCTGGAGCAGGTTTTCATCAAGGATCTGTACTTTGCAGTTTATCTTTGCCTTGATCCTGATTAGTCTCCCAGTCCCTGCCACTGAAAAACAGCCCCACAGCATGATTCTCCCACCAGCATGCTTCACCGTAGGGATGGTGTCAGGTTTCCTCCAGAGGTGACGCTTGGAATTCAGGCCAAATAGTTCAATCTTGGTTTCATCAGACCAGATAATCTTGTTTCTCATGGTCTGAGAATCTTTACGTGCCTTTTGGCAAACTCCAAGTGGGCTGTCATGTGCCTTTTATTGAGGAGTGTCTTCCGTCTGGCCACTCTACCATAAAGGACTGATTGGTGGAGTGCTGCAGAGATGGTTGTCCTTCTGGAAGGTTCTCCCATCTCCACAGAGGAACTCGGGAGCTCTGTCAAAGTGACCATTGGGTTCTTGTTCACCTCCCTGACCAAGGCCCTTCTCCCCCGATTGCTCAGTTTGGCCGGTTGGCCAGCTCTAGGAAGAGCCTTGGTGGTTCCAAACTTCTTCCATTTAAGAATGATGGAGGCCCCTGTGTTCTTGGGGACCTTCAATGCTGCATAAATGTTTTGGTACCCTTCCCCAGATCTGTGCCTTGACACAATCCTGTCTCAGAGCACTATGGACAATTCCTTCAACCTAATGGCTTGGTTTTTGCTCTGACTTGCACTGTCAACTGTGGGACCTTATATWGGCAGGTGTGTGCCTTTCCAAATCATGTCTATTCAATTGAATTTACCACAGGTGGACTCCAATCAAGTTGTAAAACATCTCAAGGATGATCAATGGAAACAAGATGCACCTGAGCTCAATCTCATAGCAAAGGGTCTGAATACTTATGTAAATAAGGTATTTCCATTCTTACAATTTTATACATTTGCAAAAATGTCTAAAAACCTGTTTTCACTTTGTCATTGTGAGGTATTGTGTGTAGATTGCTGAGGATTTTTATTAATTTAATCAAATTTAGAATAGGCTGTAATGTAACAAAATGTGGAAAAAGTCGAGGGGTCTGAATACTTTCCGAAGGCACTGTTGTTACGGATACAGGTATCCTGAGTGTGTATCCTGTGTGTGTGTATTTCCTTTCTCTCCTTCTCACAGGTGGCAATCATCATTCCCCAATCAGTCATCAATCTGAAGACACACCTCCTCATGTTTCCATTACCCAATCACATCCCCTTTCCCTTGGTTTAAAAACCCATTCAGTTGTTTTCCCCATGTCTCTCTCCCTCTCTCTTTGTATGCAGAGATCTCTCTTTTTTTTGCAACTACATGTCACTTTGTCCGTTATCCTGCGAGTATTGTTTTGTTATGGTGTTTGACTGTTTGTTTAATGGTGGGAAAAGGGGGTACCAAGCCAAGTCGCCCATGGGCATACATTACACGTAGGAATACTTTGTCTAAATACCCTAGTTAGAACTGGGCGGACCACCCGCTGTATTTTATTGGTTAGGTAGTAGAGATCTACCGATTATGATTTTTCAACGCCGATACCGATTATTGGAGGACCAAAAAAGCCGATACCGATTAATCGGCCGATTTTTAAAATGTATTTGTAATAATGACAATTACAACAATACTGAATGAACACTTATTTTAACTTAATATAATACATCAATAAAATCAATTTAGCCTCAAATAAATAATGAAACATGTTCAATTTGGTTTAAATAATGCAAAAACAAAGTTTTGGTGAAAGTGCAATATGTGCCATGTAAAAAAGCTAACGTTTAAGTTCCTTGCTCAGAACATGAGAACATGTTCTTTTTAACATGAGTCTTCAATATTCCCATGTAAGAAGTTTTAGGTTGTAGTTATTATAGGAATTATAGGACTATTTCTCTCTATACGATTTGTATTTCATATACCTTTGACTATTGGATGTTCTTATAGGCGCTTTCSTATTGCCAGTGTAACAGTATTGCTTCCATCCCTCTCCTCACTCCTACCTGGGCACGAACCAGGAACACAACGACAACAGCCACCATCGAAGCAGCGTTACCCATGCAGAGCAAGGGGAACAACTACTCCAAGTCTCAGAGCGAGTGACGTTTGAAATGCAATTAGCGCGCGCTAACTAGCTAGCCATTTCACTTCGGTTACGCCAGCCTCATCTCGGGAGTTGATAGTCTTGAAGTCATAAACAGCGCAATGCTTGACGCACCACGAAGAGCTGCTGGCAAAACGCACGAAAGTGCTGTTTGAATGAATGTTTATGCGCCTGCTTCTGCCTACCACCGCTCAGTCAGATACTTAGACACTTGTATGCTCAGTCAGATTATATGCAACGCAGGACACGCTAGATAATATCTAGTAATATCATCAACCATGTGTAGTTAACTAGTGGTTATGATTGATTGTTTTTTATAAGATACGTTTAATGCTAGCTAGCAACTTACCATGGCTTACTGCATTCGCGTAACAGGCAGTCTCCTTGTGGAGTGCAACGAGAGAGAGGCAGGTCGTTATTGCGTTGGACTAGTTAACTGTAAGGTTGCAAGATTGGATCCCCCAAGCTGACAAGGTGAAAATCTGTCGTTCTGCCCCTGAACAAGGCTGTTAACCCACCGTTCCTAGGCCGTCATTGAAAATAAGAATGTGTTCTTAACTGACTTGCCTAGTTAAATAAAGGTATCAAAAAAAAAAAAAAAAAATTAAAATCGGTGCGCAAAAATACCGATTTCCGATTGCTATGAAAACTTGAAATCGGCCCTAATTAATCGGCCATTCCGATTAATCGGTCAACCTCTATTAGGTAGTTAGCTGGATTGAAGCAGGCTAGTCTAGTTTAGCGGTGTTTTGGGATATTTGTTTATTTCCTTGGGTCCAGCTCAGCCCCTTTTCCCACCCCACTTTACCGTGTGTTTAAAAATAAACCAATAGTGTTTGACGGTAGATTTAAGTTGTCTGTGGTTATTAGTTCTCACTGTTCCCTTTTCACTGTTATAATTTGCATGAGTTATGTTACGGTCTCATTTCCATCCCCCCTAGACTGCAGGGTCAAAGGGATTCGTAACATAAGTGGGGGCTCATCCGGGATCTTGTCATTACTGACACTCGTGCAGATTGTAGTGGTCTAGTACAGTGTTGAGCATCATAGCTGATGTAGCATTAGTGTTTGCTATTTGTTGGCTCTTGTGTTTTGGTGAAATGTCTACTTTTGATTTTAAATCCTTTTTGGATAGCCCTACGTCGGAGGTTTTTGACAAATGTCGTAGAATTGATTTACTGACCTTGGCTGACCATTATTCGGTATCTATTCCGCAGAGTTTAGTTAAGGCGGAGGTTAAACAGCTGTTGTTAAATGTTTTGGTGGAAGAGTAAGTGCTTGTGTTACCGCTGCCTGAGCCTACTACCCCTGTAGGGGATGTTGCTGCTCCTGTAAGCCCGTTGGTGTCTGAGAACGRAGGCTAAAGCTCCAGCCACATTGCCCCGTTTTGATCCACTCTCCCCACTGTCAACCGGTGATGCCAGGAGGGATGTCCGTTCAATACAGTTCCAACTGGAGGCGGAAGAGAGAGCCCAAATTAGGCGAGAGAATCTCCAGTTGGAGATGTGTAAAATTGAGGCAGAAAGAGAACAGCAGCATTTGRAGATGTGTAAAATTGAGGCAGAAAAAGAAAGAGACCAGCGGCAGTTGGAGTTCAAAATGCGCCAAATGGAACTGGAGGCAGAGACAGCGAGGCTAGCCTCCGTTCCTGCTGTGCCTGTTAGTGAGCCGTCCTCACCAGCTGTGTCTTCCAACACTTTTGACATTAGTAGGCAGATTGCTTAGGTACCTTTGTTCAGAGAGTCAGAGGTTGACTTCTATTTTTGTGTTTTTGAACATAGCCGTAGCATTGAAATGGCCTGAAGAGGTATGGTGCCTATTACTTCAGTGTAAATKAACTTAATATTGTATTCTATTCATGTTAGGTGTTACAGCACTGATGGAGCTAGAAACACAAGCATTTCCCTGCGATAACATCTGCAAATCTGTGTACGCAACCAATAAACTTTGATTTGATCATAGGTGTCTCTGACTTGAGGTCAGACTTGCTCAGGTGAAAACAAACTTAAACATTTTGCCCACATCCTTTCTGAATTTAAAAGTAATTAAGTAAGTCATCTAGTTTTTCAAAAGTATCTGTAATCTGATGACAATATTTTAGCTGGTAACGTAACTGATTAGTTTTTTGTAATCAAATTACATGTAACCGATTTTATGTAATCAGTAACTCCCCAACCCTGCTCCTGGATGGGTGTGCTTTTTACATCAAGGGGATGTGGTGGGAATGGATGTAGTCCAACGTGTGGAGGTCATAACCTCAAACCACATTCAAGTAGGAGYGGTCTACTGTACAGTACATCCCTAATGCTTCTATCGTGTCCTTTGTGTCCAGGCTACAGGTGAAAGGCATGCCTTGGTTCCTGCAGCACGTATTTGGATGTCTATAGAATTTCCTTTCCCCTCTAGTATAATACAGTGGTCTCTGGCAAACAGAGGCCATACAAGAGGATTTAAATATGAAGGGCAAACAAAGTGGAGAGCCCTGGACAGTGGCTGCAACACTGAGGTTAGATGCAAATACTTAACATCCACACCGGAAAGAGAAACAACAGCCTGGGCCAGGCCACTGTGTGATGTTGTCTACCTGTGACTGCTCACACAATCCAGCTGCTTGTTTTATGAAGGGGATACATACATGCTTGTCAAGTGACATTTTGTATATTTGTTGGCAATGATCAGCTGTTCTTATCTATTTCCCTGGAATCCCAAACAATGGTTGAGTTTCATCATCCTTCAGCTTCGACCATGACTGGAATAAATGTGGTTTTACTTAGATGTAGTCAACTATCAGAGGAAGCTGGGCAAAACAAGGGAAATGAGCCAGGAGTCATAAGGTCGACTAAATACACACAAAAAAAAAAAAAGTGCATTCAGAAAGTATTCAGACCCCTTGACTTTTTCCATATTTTATTATGTTACAGCCTTATTCTAAACTGCATTAAATAAATAAAACACTCAGCAATCTACAAACAACACCCAATAATGACAAAGCGAAAACAGGCTACATTTTCCCCAAAATAATAAATAAATGAGAAATACCTTATTTGCATAAGTATTCAGACCCTTTGCTATGAGACTCGAGATTGAGCTCAGGTGCATCCTGTTTTCATTGATCATCCTTGAGATGTGTCTACAACTTGGAGTCCACCTGTGGTAAATTCAATTGATTGGACATTATTTGGAAAGGAACACACCTGTCTATATAAGGTCCCACAGTTGACAGTGCATGTCAGAGCAAAAACCAAGCCATTAGGTCGAAAGAATTGTCCGTAGAGCTCCGAGACAGGATTGTGTCAAGGCATAGATCTGGGGAAGGGTACCAAAATATTTCTGCAGCATTGAAGGTCCACAAGAACACAGCGGCCTCCATCATTCTTAAATGGAAAAAGTTTAGGAAGAGTCTTGGTGGTTCCAGAGTTGGCCGCCTGGCCAAACTGAACAATCAAGGGAGAAGGGCCTTGGTCAGGGAGGTGACCAAGAATCTGATGGTCACTCTGACAGAGCTCCAGAGTTCCTCTGTGGAGATGGGATGACAACCATCTCTGCAGCACTCCACCAATCAGGCCTTTATGGTAAAGTGGCCACACGGAAAACACTCAGTAAAGAATTAATTTTAAAAAATTAAAAAAGGCATGTGACAGCCCACTTGGAGTTTGCCAAAAGGCACGTAAAGACTCTCAGACCACGAGGAAGAAGATTATCTGGTCTGATGAAACCAAGATTGAACTATTTGGCCTGAATGCCAAGAGTCTCATCTGGAGGAAACCTGGTACCATCCCTACGGTGAAGCACGGTGGTGGCAGCATCATGCTGTGGGCATGTTTTTCAGTGGCAGGGACTGGGAGACTAATCAGGATCGAGGCAAAAATGAACGCAGCAAAGTAGAGAGAGATCCTTGATGAAAACCTGCTCCAGAGTACTCAGGACCTCCAGACTCCAGGTTCACCTTCCAATAGGACACCGACACTAAGCACACAGCCAAGACAAAGCAGGAGTGGCTTTGGGACAAGTCTCAATGTCCCTGAGTGGCTCAGCCAGAGCCCGGACTTAAACCTGATCGAACCTGATCTCTGGAGAGACCTGAAAATAGCTTTGCAGCAACGCTCCCATCCATCCAACCTGACTTGAGAGGATCTGCAGGGAAGAATCTCTCCAAATACAGGTGCCAACCTTGTAGCATTAAACCCAAGAAGACTTGAGGCTGTAATCACTGCCACAAGTGCTTCAACAAAGTAAAGGTTCTGAATACTTATGTAAACCCCAATCCATTATTTATTTATTTTTATACATTTGCTTTGTCATTATGGGGTAGTGTGTAGATTGATGAGGGGAAAGAACAATTTAAATGTTTTAGAAAAAGGTTGTAACCTAACAAAATGTGGAAAAATTCAAGGGGTCTGAATACTTTCCAAATGCATTGTAAACGCAACACTTTAAAATAAAAAGATCCCAGAAATGTCCATAAAAAGCTTATTTCTCAATTGTGTGCACAAATTTGTTTTCATCCCCATTATTGAGCATTTCTCATTTCCAAGATAATCCATCCACCTGACAGGTGTGGCATATCAATAAACTGATTAAACAGCATGATCATTGCACCTTGTGCTGGGGACAAAAGCCCACAAATTGTCAGTTATCACAATGCCACAGATGTCTCAAGTTGAGGGGCAATGCAATTGGCATGCTGACTGCAGGAATGTACACCATTTGCCAGAKAATTGAATGTTCATTTCTCTACCATAAGCTGCCTCAAATGTTGTTTTAGAGAATTTGGCAGTACGTCCAATCAGCCTCACAACCGCAGACCACGTGTAACCACGCCAGCTCAGGACCTCTACATTCATTTTCCTCACCTGCGGGACAGTCAGACGAGCCACCTAGACAGCTTATGAAACTGGGTTTGCAAAACCTAAGAATTTCTGCACAAATGTCAKAAACAGTCTCAGGGAYGCGCGTCTGCATGCTCATCGTCCTCACCAGGGTCTTGAACCGACTTTAGTGGACAAATGCTCACCTTCGATGGCCACTGGCACACTTGAGAAGTGTGCTCATCATGGATTAATTACTACTTCAACTGTACTGGGCAGATAGCGTATAGAGCGCGTGTGTGACATCAGCAAACCGCTGGCCATGTTGTGAACAGAGTGCCCCATGGTGGCGGTGGGGCTATGGTACGGGCAGGCATAAGCTTTGAATGCAGATACCATGACGAGATCCCGTGGCCCATTGTTGTGCCATTAATCCGCCGCCATCACCTCATGTTTCAGCATGATAATGCCCGGCTCCATGTTGGAAGGATCTGTACACAATTCCTGGAAGCTGAAAATGTACCAATTCTTCCGTGGTCTGCATACTCACCAGATATGTCACCCATTGAGCCTGTTTGGGAAGCTCTGGATCAACATGTACAGCAGTGTGTTCCAGTTTATGCCAATATCCAGCAACGTCACAATCATTGTGGGACAACATTCATAGGTCACAAACAGTCTGATCAACAGACTCATTTGTTTTCCCAGTCATGTGAAATCCATAAAAGATMAAATGTATTTAAATTGACTGATTTCCTTAAACTAACTCAGTCTTAGAAATTGTTGCATGTATCTTTGTTCAGAGTAGTATTTTAATTCTCAGCCAGTACCGTATATTCCTAGCGGTACAAATTATAGTATTCAAAGGTAAACAACTCCCTCTGGTGGCCATGTAATTAAGTACACAAACAATTAGTGGTGGTGGGGTGCCATGAGAGTAAAGCTACTCTTCAAAGACAGTTGAAAAACAGAAAACATTTGACCCCTCTAGAACAGACATGGATGAATTTGAAATGAACAAAAAAATWAACTGATGATATATTTCTCATGTTTATTTATTAGTTGGAATCTTGTTCTAGGGTTGTATTAACAATTGTTTAATATTGAAATGACTTTGTAATTTAAAAAAATGTAAGACCAGTACTGTACARATGACATTTGATAAAACTCCAGTCAAAAAAACCATATTGAACACCGTGCTACAATAAGATGACGATCATATCAGCAGCATACCACCCTGCATACCACTGTTGGCTTGCTTCTGAAGCTAAGCAGGGTCGGTCCTGGTCAGTCCCTGGATGGGAGACCAGTTGCTGCTGGAAGTGGTGTTGGAGGGCCAGTAGGAGGCACTCTTTCCTCTGGTCTAAAAAAATATCCCAATGCCCCAGGGCAGTGATTGGGGACACTGCCCTGTGTAGGGTGCCGTCTTTCGGATGGGACGTTAAACGGGTGTCCTGACTCTCTGAGGTCATTAAAGATCCCATGGCACTTATCGTAAGAGTAGGGGTGTTAACCCCGGTGTCCTGGCTAAATTCCCAAATCTGGCCCTCAAACCATCATCAACGTGTTCTCAGTCAACTTACCTGGTAAAATAACGGTAAAATAAATAAATAAATAAATATGGTATTGGATTTCATATACACACACATTTATAGAGTTAACAAAGCAGCAACACATTGCAGAACTGAAAGTAGGTAAATAGTTTCAAAACAAAAGACCAAATATGTGTTTACATGTGCAATGTTCAAATGAACAGGTAAAAAATTGGAGTTAGATTAAAACCTAGTCATCAAGCCAATGAATGTTTCTTTTAAAATGGCACTAATTAAAATTATTGCTGAGTTTAGTGACTTTGGAAGGTAGTGCTTGGAAGAAAACACACTGTACAGCAAACATCTAACAAAATATGGATTTTTCACCTGGATCAGGATCCAATGTACTCTACATTTCTCTTAATTTAGAGAAGGATTTTATCCCTTTGTCTCAAAGCATCAAAAACTCCTTTCGCACCCTACACATTTGTTTTTGGCTAAAGGAGGCTTGTTGTCAATTATTTTTACACATTGCTCCTCAAACCCTAATTAACTGACAAAGTTGTTTGGATCCCACTCAAACAACAATGTTAAGCATACCATGTTGAGCTGATGTGGTGGGATAGAGAACACAATACTAAGCCACTTTTCACACATCACTTTCAAGACACTACACAGGGACCTGGACCCTGTTTTGACTATTTTTTATTTTAATACACCCTTCTTTCCTTGAGGACATCACTGTAGTGTAGGTGAAAGCTTTGGTGTAAACATCTTTTGACCTATCCACTCATTTCCAGACGAGCCTCAAGGTAGAAAAGAAAGATGTATGTCAGAGGTATTCAGACAAGGCCCAGGTTAACATTTAAGGCCACTAAAATAACAGTCTGAGATCTTAAAATCCACATGGAATAATGAAACAGACTTTACCAGTGAACATAAGCCTAGCGGAGATCACCGTTTTCAGTAGAGCAGTTATGTAAGAATGTACCTGACACAGTAACTACAGTGCATTCGGAAAGTATTCAGACACCTTCACTTTTTCAACATTGTTACTTTAAAGCCCTATTCTAAAAACGGATTCAGTCCCCCCCCCCCCTCATCAAGCTACACAATGCCCCATAATGACAAAGCAACAGGTTTTGAATTGTAAATATTATATTTACATAAGTATTCAGACCCTTTACTCAGTCCCTTGTTGAAGCGCCTTCTGCAGCGATTACAGCCTCGAGACTTCTTGGGTATGACGCTACAAGGTTGGCACCTGTATTTGGAGAGTTTATCCCATTCTTCTCTGCATATCCTCTCAAGCTCTGTTAGGTTGGGGAGTGTCGTTGCACAGTTATTTTCAGGTCTCGCCAGAGATGTTCGATCGGGTTCAAGTCCAGGCCACTCAAGGACATTGAGACTTGTCCTGAAGCCACTCCTGCGTTGTTTTGGCTGTGAGATTAGGGTCGTTGTCCTGTCGGAAGGTGAACCTCACCCCAGTCTGAGGTTCTGAGCACGCGTTAATCAAGGATATATMTGTACTTTGCTCCGTTCAGCTTTCCCTCGATCCTGGCTAGTCTCCCAGTCCCTGCTGCTGAAAACCTCTCCACAGCATGATGCTGCCACCACCATGCTTCACCCTAGGGATGGTGCCAGGTTTCCTCCAGACGTGACGCTTGGCATTCAGGCCAAAGAGTTCAATCTTGGTTTCATCAGACCAGATAACCTTGTTTCTCATGGTCTGAGAGTCCTTTAGGTGCCCTTTGGCAAACTTCAAGCAGGTGGTCATGTGAACTTTACTGAGGAGTGACTTCCGCTTGGCTACTCTACCAGAAAGGCCTGGTTGGTGGATTGCTGCAGAGATGGTTGTCCTTCTGGAAGGTTCACCCATCTCCAGAGAAACTCTGGAGCTCTGTCAGAGTGACCATCGGATTCTCAGTCACCTCCCTGACCAAGGCCCTTCTCCCCCGATTGTCCAGTTTGGCTGGGCAGCCAGCTCTAGGAAGAGTCTTGGTGGTTTCCAAACTTCTTCCATTTAAGAACAATGGAGGCCACTGTTCTTGGGGACCTTCAATGCTGCAAATCTGTGCCTCGACACAATCCTGTCTCGAGCTCTACGGACAATTCCTTCAACATCACGGCTTGGTTTTTGCACTGACAACTGTGGGACCTTATATAGACGGGTGTGTGCCTTTCAAATCATATCCAATCAATTTAATTTACCACAGGTAGACTCCAATCAAGTTGTATAAACATCAAGGATGATCAATGGAAACAGGTTGCACCAGAGCTCAATTTGGGGTCTCATAGCAAAGGGTCTGAACACTTATGTAGATAAGGTATTTATTTTGTATAAATGTGCAAACATTTATAAAAACCTGTTTTCACATAGTCATTATGGGGTATTGTGTAGATTGATGAGGAAAAAATTGAATATAATCCATTTTAGAATAAGGCTGTAACAAAAAGACCACTTTCCTGTGGAAAAAGGGAAGGGGTCTGACACTAGTCTGACAGTCCATAATTTTTTTTTTAAAAGCACTCCACCACCAATGTAGAAAGCCCTTCTTTCACAGCAGTCTACACCCATCTCTGTAGAGACCTGCAGACACAAAGGCAAACTAATGTTTTAGCAGTTTCCCATTTCKACATGAATAAGCACCTTATGTACAAGGTTGAACTTGAACACATGCCTCTCCCCGTAACTATTTTAATTTCATAAATCGAGCCATTCAGAGGTTTATATATTCAATCCATACGTAAACAGGCAAGATCATTTAATGACTTTCATTTTAAATATTTAGATTGTATATTAGTGATTGAAATAGAACTAACGGGAAACACATGTTACATAGTGGTCACTGAGTCAGGAGACAATCTGCTGTCTAATACACTACATCTGCAGAAACACCCACACGTCTAACAGTAGCAGAACAGAATCAACCATACSTAGTCCTAGAAATAAAATATACACTGATATGATCGTGTAGAAGTCCTAAGACTAGAGTTTAGCATATCTACATCGTGTTCGCGGTGGAGCTTAAATTTAGGATTGCATTCATGCGTCATTTCAAAATGTGGAGTTTCATAGCAAGATGACCCATCAACATGCTAACTGACCTAAACTGCTCACTGTTTAGTAGTACAACTTTTTACTGCTTTGAAATATCTCCCGGGTGGCGCAGTGGTCTAGGGCACTGCAACGCAGTGCTAGCTGCGCCACCAGAGTCTCTGGGTTCACGCCCAGGCTCTGTCGCAGCCGGCCGCAACCGGGAGGTCCGTGGGGCGACGCACAATTGGCATAGCGTCGTCCGGGTTAGGGAGGGTTTGGCCGGTAGGGATATCCTTGTCTCAGTATGTAAAATGTAATAAAATGTATGCACTCTACTGTAAGTCGCTCTGGATAAGAGCGTCTGCTAAATGACTAAAATGTAAAAAAATGTAAATGTAAATGAGACAACATTTCTAGTCAACTGGGGAAATTAATGAGAGGGAAATTAATGAGAGGTTGTTTGATTGCGACGCCTCCAAAAGGCCCATTTAAGATTGTAATGGAACCTAAATCTATTTTCTTGCATAATGGCTTTGTTCCAGCTATGTTGCTGGGAACAAGGTCTTTGTAACAACAAACAGATTCTACATTTTCTGCAATTATCCAATTTGAATACAGAGACTGGTATCGTCAGGGACCGTTGTCCATGCAGAACACGTGGAATCTGTAGTTGCTAGAGGGCTGTTTCATGGCCATGCTAGGTATAAAGAATACATCTACACAAACGGGCACAAGTGATTTCATCACACTACAGCCACAAAACATCGGTTAATGAATCAACCAAGTTCCACTGCACATATGGTCATACTGAACAATCTGACATTGGCTTGTAGACAGGTGAATGACAGCGTGTCACACATCTGGATCAGAAGTTGGAATATGGGGATATTGAATGGATATGAGTGTGTGTGTAGTGCATGTGCAAGTGTGGCAGAAGAGCAGATCCAGAAAGGCCAGAAGAGGGGGTTAGGGTTACAAACCATACATGGGGAGTAAGAGATGTAGCTGAAGTGTACTTCCATCTTAATGACCAGAGGCAATTTTGAAGAGTCTCCAATGAGGGGGGGGGGGGGGGGGGGGKGTCATGCAGCATAGACCACCTTCCCAGGCCACAGGCCCCTGGAACCAGGCAGCCATCTGGAGGTAGGAAGAGGGGACTGAGGGTTTGGAGGAGACGCTCTTAGAAGATCTGGATCATGGACTCCCGAGATTTTCCGACTCCAATCCATTTCACTGCGGGTGAAAAGGAGTTATTGAAAAGCTTTACCAATATGACCTCTACAAATGGACATTTCACCACAGCTGCATCAACTGGACATGAAGGTGTTAAGGAGAGGGGAGGGTTCTTACCGGGCACACCGAGGTGCTCCTCAATGTAGCGGACATATTTCTGGGCGTTCTCTGGCAGCTCATCGAACGTTCTGACGGCAGAGGTGTCACTGTTCCAACCTGGCAGGGTGGCATACTGAACCTCAACACTTTGTAAGACTTCCTGGTTGGCTGGGGATAGGTGGAGACAATGTCAGGCCATTGGCTACCACAAACATCTTAAGATCAGACTTGGTGGCAGCTGAGCGGGGTATTGGCAGGTAGCCTAGCGGTTAGAGCGTTGGGCCGGTAACCGAAAGGTTACTAGTTCAAATACCCGAGCTGACAAGGTGAAAATCAGTTTATGCGCTCTTGAGCAAGGCACTTAACCCTAATTTGTTCCAGGAGCATCATATATTAAGCAAGTTGAGGAGACTAAACTGCTTGGATTAACCCTGGATTGTAAACAGTCATGGTCAAAACATATTGATACAACAGTAGGTAAGATGGGAAGAGGCATGTCCATAATAAATGCACAGCTCTGCCTTCTTAACACTATCAACAAGGCAGGTCCTACATGCTAGAGGTCGACCGATTAATCGTAATGGCCGATTAACTTGAAATCGGACCTAATCTTTCATAACAATCGGAAATCGGTCATTTTGGACGCCGTTTTTTTTACACCTTTATTTAACTAGGCAAGTCAGTTAAGAACACATTCTTATTTTCAATGACGGCCTAGGAACGGTGGGTTAACTGCCTTGTTCAGGGGCAGAACGACAGGTTTTTACCTTGTCAGCTCAGGGATTCAATCTTGCAACCTTACGGTTAACTAGTCCAACGCTCCAACCACCTGCCTCATGAGGAGCCCGCCTGTTACGCGAATGCAGTAAGAAGCCAAGGTAAGTTGCTAGCTAGCATTAAACCTCATAAAAAACAATCAATCATAATCACTATCATCAACCATGTGTAGTTATTACTATTTATCTAGCGTGTCTTGCGTTGCATATAATCGATGCAGTGCGCATTGACGAAAAAGGACTGTCATTGCTCCAACGTGTACCTAACCATAAACATCAATGCCTTTCTTAAAATCAATACACAGAAGTATATATTTTTAAACTTGCATATTTAGCTAAAAGAAATCCAGGTTAGCAGGCAATATTAATCAGGTGAAATTGTGTCACTTCTCTTGCGTTCCTTTCACGCAGAGTCAGGGTATATGACACAGTTTGGGCAACATGGCTCATTGCGAACTAATTTGCCAGAATTTTACGTAATTATGACATAACATTGAAGGTTGTGCAATGTAACAGGAATATTTAGACTGATGGATGCCACCTGTTAGATAAAATACGGTTCCGTATTTCACTGAAAGAATAATTGTTTTGTTTTCGAGATGGTCGAATCCGGAAACTATCATATTAATGACCTAAGGCTCATATTTCTGTGTTATGTTATAATTAAGTCTACGATTTGATAGAGCAGTCTGACTGAGCGATGGTGGGCACCAGCATGCTCGTAAGCATTCATTCAAACAGCAATTTCGTGCGTTTTGCCAGCAGCTCTGCTGTTTTTGAATTCAAGCCTATCAATCCCGAGATTAGGCTGGTGTAACCGATGTGAAATGGCTAGCTAGTTAGCGGGGTGCGCGCTAATAGCGTTTCAAACGTCACTCGCTCTGAGACTTGGAGTAGTTGTTCCCCTTGCTCAGCATGGGTAACGCTGCTTCGAGGGTGGTTTTTGTCGATGTGTTCCTGGTTCGAGCCCAGGTAGCGGCGAGGAGAGGGATGGAAGCTATACTGTTACACTGGCAATACTAAAGTGCCTATAAGAACATCCAATAGTCAAAGGTATATGAAATACAAATCGTATAGAGAGAAATAGTCCTATAATAACTACAACCTAAAACTTCTTACCTGGGAATATTGAAGACTCATGTTAAAAGGAACCACCAGCTTTCATATGTTCTGAGCAAGGAATTTAAACGTTAGCTTTCTTACATGGCACATATTGCACTTTTACTTTCTTCTCCAACACTTTGTTTTTGCATTATTTAAACCAAATTGAACATGTTTCATTATTTATTTGAGGCTAAATTGATTTTATTGATGTATTATATTAAGTTAAAATAAGTGTTCATTCAGTATTGTTGTAATTGTCATTACAAATAAATAATAATAATATATATATATATTTTTTTTTAATCGTCCAATTAAATCGGTATCGCCTTTTTTTGGTCCTCCAATAATCGGTATCGGCGTTGAAAAATCATAATCAGTCGACCTCTACTACATGCCCTAGTTGTGTCGCACCTGGACTACTGTTCAGTCATGTGGTCAGGTGCCACAAAGAGGGACTAAGGAAAATTACAATTGGCTCAGAACAGGGCAGCACGGCTAGCCCTTGGATGTACATAGAGCTAACAATAATATGCATGTCAATCTCTCCTGGCTCAAAGTGGAAGAGATTGACTTCATCACTACTTGTTTTTGAGAGAGGTATTGACATGTCGAAAGCACCGAGGTGTCCGTTTAAACTACTAGCACACAGCGCCGACACCCAGCATACCCCACAAGACATGCCACCCGGGGTCTCTTCACAGTCCCCAAGTCCAGAACAGACTATGGGAGGTGCACAGTAATACATAGAGCCATGACTACATGGAACTCTATTCCACATCAGATAACTGATGCAAGCAGCATAATCAGATTGAAAAAAATTATAATACACCTTATGGAACAGCAGGGACTGTGAAGAGACACACACGATAAGACACAATCTACACACACAGTGATTGTAGATGTGATAGTAGAGTAGTGGCCTGAGAGAACACAATCTGTTGTGAAATGTAATGTTATGTTTTGTGTTAACTGCCTTAATGTTGCTGGACCCTAGGAAGAGTAGCTGCTGATTTGGCAGGAACTAAATGGGGATCCTTATTAAATACAAATACTACTATGGCTGACCATGTAAAACATATTTCACTGCACCTATCCGGTGTATGTGACAATAAAACATAGTTTTGGGGGGGAATACTGCAATTAGGAATATAATCAGCTCCCTTATCTGGTTCACTTCATCCTCATTAACAAGGAGGAGCCTACCTGGAAAATGAGGTATATTTTCACCGTCCACAGAGTATGACACACCAACTTTGATCTCAGGGAGCACATCCAAGATGTCTAGTTTGGTGAGAGCTAAGCTGAACGGGAGGACAACAGAACATTTGGAGGTTAGCAGGCATGTTACCAACACCCAAATGCAGGATGTGTACAACGCTGATAAGGTCTATTCAAGTATACTGGCCCCGTAAGTAAAAAGCGGGAGGTGTGGTGATGGCCAGTACAGAGTTGAGGGAGGGGGAACTCACGCAGTGAAGCCGTTAATCATGTGGGCATATTTGATGAGCACGAGGTCCAGCCAACCGCATCTCCTTTTACGGCCCGTGGTCACACCCACTTCTTTCCCCCTCGTCTGCAGGAGCTCCCCAACGTCCTTCAAGAAGAAAAGACACTCAAGAATCACTTTAAGATCGCTGACAACGTAAACCATGGCCATGTCAAGTTTTAAAATGTCACCATTCTCTGTCCTGTCCAGGTGAAGAAAATGGTAGTTCTGTTATTGTATGGATTATTTCACAAGCTCCACCAGAGGGAGCTGTTTAACCACCAACTATCGTTCCCAAAACTGTTTCGACACCCACACAGTCGCATGCCTCTGCCTGTGATGTTCACAGAATACACACTGGATTTCAGAACTCTGATGACTCAATCAGCAACTATGCCAAACCCCCCCCACATTGACACTAGTCTACTCACACTGGATACAGAAAGCAGGAAACACAGCCATGTGAACCAATATGACTCTAGCCTGCAGCTGTCAAAGGCACTAAGGCCTGGCTTCCCTCAAGGTAGACAGGCTGACATTCTTACATTGAACTGCTCAGAGGGAAAGGCTCCGATGCCAACCCGGGTGGTGTAGGCCTTGACCACGCCGTACACCTCACCCACGTTCTGAGGTGGCATGCCTAGGCCCGTGCACACCCCGCCTACTGTGCAGTTAGACGAGGTCACGAAAGGGTACGTTCCTGAAATCAACATACCAAAAGGATAAACACCATCTTATTTCCTTCTCTGTCTTCCTCAGATGAAACAGACATGACAATGCATTGGTGCTGCAGTCAAGTTACAACAGATGATTATCATAGCACAATGACTGTTAACATACAGTACCAGTCTATTTTCTACATTGCAGAATAGTGAAGACATCAACACTTTGAAATAACACATGAAATCATGTGGTAACCMAAAAAAAGTGTTAAACAAATCGAAAATGTATTTTATATTTGAGATTCTTCAAAGTAGCCACGCTTTTCACCTTGACAGCTTTGCACACTCTTGGCATGCGCTCAACCAGCTTCACCTGGAATGCTTTGCCAACAGTYTTGAAGGAGTTCCCACATATGCGGAGCACTTGTTGGCTGCTTTTCCTTCACGCTGTGGTCCAACTCATCCCAACTGGGTTGAGGTCGGGTGATTGTGGAGGCCAGGTCATCAGATGCAGCACTCCATCACTCTTCTTGGTCAAACAGCCCTTACACAGCCTGGAGGTGTTGGGTCATTGTCCTGTTGAAAAACAAACGATATAGTGGGACTAAGTGCAAACCAGATGGGATGGCGTATCGCTGCAGAATGCTGTGGTAGCCATGCTGGTTAAGTGTCCCTTGAATTCTAAATAAATCCCAGACAGTGTCACCAGCAAAGCACCCCCACACCGCCTCCATGCTTCACGGTGGGAACCACACATGCTAAGATCATCCGTTCACCTACTTCGCACGGCGGTTGGAACCAAAACTAAGGATCGGACCAAAGAACAGATTTCCACCAGACTAATGTCCATTGCACGTGTTTCCTGGCCCAAGCAAGTCTTTTCTTCTTATTAGTGTGTGTGCTTTAGTAGTGGTTTCTTGGCAGCAATTTAACCATGAAGGCCTGATTCGCAGTCTCCTCTGAACAGTTGATGTTGAGATGTCTGTTACTAGAACTCTATGAAGCATTTATTTGGGCTGCAATTTCTGAGGCTGGTAACTCTAATGAACTTATTCTCTGCAGCAGAGGTAACTCTGGGTCTTCCTTTCCTGTGGCGGTCCTCATGAGCCAGTTTCATCATAGCGCTTGATGGTTTTTCTTGAAATTATCCAGAATGACTGACCTTCATGTCTTAAATTAATGATGGACTGGCGTTTCCCTTTGATTATTTGAGCTGTTCTTGCCATAATATGGACTTGGTCTTTCACCAAATAGGGACATCTTCAGTATACCACCCCTACCTTGTCACAACACAACTGATTGGATCAAATGCATTAAGGAAAGAAATTCCAAATTCACTTTTCACAAGGTACACGTGTTAATTGAAATGCATTCCAGCTGACTACCTTATGAAACTAGTTGAGAGAATGCCAAGAGTGTGCAAAGCTATCATCAAGGCAAAGGGTTGCTATTTGAAGAATCTCAAATATATTTGATTTGTTTAACCTTTTTTGGTTACTACACGATTYCATGTGTTATTTCATAGTTGATCTCTTCAACATTATTCTACAATTTAGAAAATAGTAAAAAATAAAAACCCTTGAATGAGTAGGTGTGTCTAAACTTTTGACTGGTACTATAGCTTGTAATACAAGTAAAGGAAACTAAATGCTTCAGTCTCAACATGACATGCAAACAATCTCCCTGTCAGGTGTGCTTAAACAGAGGTGGATTTTCTAGTCCAGGTTAATGGGCCTTTCAGATCAGAGGGGTTGAGAATTCCCCCCCATAAATGTCTGCACAGGTGCAAAAACAGTCTCCTTTATGCAAATAACATTAGCAAGGCCATATGATACCTCCTACTTTCACCTACTACCATTGTATCAAGGAAAAAGAAAATGGTGACCGTCAGTACATAGCAACCCTCTCCTTCAGCAGTTGTGTTTATGGATGGCATGCTTTGTGACAGAAATATCTGAAAGTGACACTAGACAGCATAGCTCAGAGTCATGCACGGTATAAGAGTGCTCTCTGGTGTTCGGAGCAGTGAACAAGTTGTTCCAATCCTTATGACAGCTCCAATACAACTGTTTCAGTAGAGTTAACACCAGTAAAAACGGCTTGAATTTCCAGCCGGCTTCTTGAAGACCATCAGTTTGTTAGCTTGATCAGTTCAATGGAGGTTAATTGACATTATGACATAGTGGTGGATACTCACCAAAGTCAATATCTAAGAGGGCAGCGTTGGCTCCTTCTACCAGGATCTTTTTGGGAGGTCCATGTAGGGCCTCGTACATGTAGAAGACGCCATCTTTCACCATATGCTTTAACTTCTCCACGTAATCCTGGACAAGATCACCACACACACACACACATAACMCTAAAATTACACTGAAATGTAGGAAGGACATAATGTATCCAGTGATATGTTTATTCAACTGATATGGAGGACCTGCATCTGACCTTCAACTTGGACAACTCTCCATCGATGTCAATCACCAGGGTCGGGTACATAGWCTGGTACTGCGAGGCTAAGACTTYAAATCTACAGAGGATAGATGTCAATACAGTTCCATTTTTAATCTTACCAGAGCTAGTTGTACTCAACAGGAGGATAGCCATTATTGGCCATATGAGGACAAGGCCACACCCTCACCTTTCAGAGAACAGCGTGAAGTCAGACATGAGGTCACATATCCGGAGGCCGCTGCGGGCTGCTTTGGCTGAGTACACCGGGCCAATCCCCTTTTTTGTTGTTCCGAGGCTGGGTGAGGAATACAGGGAATAATATGGAGTCACTRCCTCGACATCAACCACACGCACCGGTCCTTCAACATGTATTTGTGTGTGATTGTGTAAGGTCAGACGTGATGGAGTTKTAGGGAAGTAGCTACTATTCTAAGGAGTGTTTATGAGGCTGGAACATCGCCTGCTGCCTTGCTGCTGACTGAAACAATGGCGCTGCAGTGAGGGTTGGAGAACATCATCACAGTCACATGGTGCTGCTAGGGGATGTCTGGTGACGTAACATCCCTGGTCTGATGTAGGGATGACTTTGCTCCAGAAGACCACTTTTATATCCTCACTGATAAGGTCTTTCTCACATGAGACAGGCTATCATGAGTACTAACCCCTCCAGCAAGACAGCAAAATAACACAGGTCAGGTCCACCATGAGACTCCTTGAACAAGTCATGCTGTTACTGCAGGAGATCTAATCTAAGCCTCTGTTCTCTGAGGTAAGAGTGAAGTTGTAAAGCCTTGCGGAATTTCAACACCATAACTGGTGATATAAGCCTATAATGAGTTGCCCTTTACTGCCCATGGGAGAAAACTGGTACAATACATAGCCGTTGAGCAAGTTCAAACACTGCAGACTGTTTTACACAATAATTMAAAATCAGGACAGTGTGCTTATTTTGATCCTGAACAAAAGCTTAAAATGCCCTGTATAATCAGAGTGCTGTCCTGTGTCTAAGCTGTCCTTCCTAACCTCTTCTCAGAACCAGATTGGGTGTCTCCGTCACATGACTAACTGGTAACAGTAGTAACCTGCAATAGCTCCATGACTAACTGGTAACAAACAGGAACCTGCAATAGCTGGTTCAGCTATTCCTGAATATGGAATAAACCCCAGACTACAGTATGAGTGAAATTTGGCTAATCACAGCCACTTCTTTCAGGCAGAACGCACAAGGCAAAACTGTTAAAACCACTCCACAACACCGGTGCAGAGAACAAAGTTGTGATATTTCATAGTTGTTCCAGTACTTATGCTAGCTAGACATTATGCTGAAAAGGTTTACACTGCGTATCCGCCGAGCCATAAACCAGGAGAATGACAGGTGGCGGGGTTCTTACTTCCTGCCCGCTTGCTCTYGTCTCTGCTGCTCTTGCACACCGTCGACCGCTTGATGGAAATCAAACACTGTGGGAGGTAGAGAAGGGCAAACTCACAATCCTGGTCACCTCGCCCCCGCTTCTCACTAAAACCTAACATCCCAATTATCTCCCTTTTCTCCCCGGAAGTGTTCCCTTGTGCACTCGACACCCATTTAAAAGCATTGGATTGGTTGGAGAATCCACAACAGTTCTTACACCAATCCTTCATTTTAAAATCCATGAAGGGAAGTAGTGTCTGTCGCTCTCTTCCAGTCAGAACTGACCCCTCGTTCTCACAGGGGTCCTATAAAATCTGATTTCACATTGTCCGCGTTTGGCAGTCATTGTAAATAAGAATTTGTYCTTAACTGACTAGCTAAATATWTTTTTTAAATAAATAGAGCAGCTGAAGTTGTAATATAAAGGCCCTTAAAGAAAAGCCTRAGGCAGGGCTTACCAATGTGTGCTCGGTCTGAAATGATCAGCCTCTTGTCCCAGCCCACYAGACCTGAACACACACAAGACATCTGACATTAGCCCCTTTAAGCAATACGGCAATCTTCTAGGCATCAGAGTAAAAGAGAATATTAAAACAGGATAGCTCCTTCATACTCACTTTTGCCTTTGCCCACATTCTTCTCAGCCTCCTCAAAGAGGCCAGGCAGGTGGATCACTACCCCGTTACCTGTGGAAYAGACACAGGCAACATGGAAGATGTGGAGAAAGTGATGCATCAGTAACCAAACAGGGAAGTGAACCAAAGTACTTTCCCATGAAGAGCTAAATACACATACTTAGTCAATAAATAAATAAACGTTGATCTTAGAAAAACAGGTCTGCTCTTCCAGAGCAATCATGAAGGCCACACATTAATCAAATGAGGAAAGGGCCATAATAACCTTCTCTGCACATAGAAAGTCTTATTCAAGATGACTTTTTCCTCATGGCAAACACTGCTCTGGATTCTTTTTTTGCCCTCTGAAAGTCTGCCTGTAGAGTTCAACTAGAGAGCAATAGTAGACAGTGTGCAAGTTAAGAATTGATCCACYTAACATTCTATATGTTGAAATGCTGACGAGTCGTGGTTAAGAGCCAGAGGACATCTTTGTTACGCGTCACCAAAATAGACTAGACCAGTGGTCACCAACCTTTGAGTCAATTTCACTGAGTAAATGCATGCTGCTCTGATTTKTTATTAACATGACTTAAAATGTAAGCCTACGCAACATGAACCAATTAAAAACAGTACTGTAGCAATGAGGTWTGTGCAGGAAGCTATAGGCCCAATWCAGTATCACCACATACTGGCTCTGCGTGAATTTACCTGCGAATGCATTGTTGTTCGGGACATTTAGTCTCAGCGGAGGGAGAGAGCAGCAGACTAAGGGTCCATCTCTCAACATCCCTCCACTCTCCCTTTCCTCCACTGACACTGACCAAAAAGGGACACCGTCTTCCAGCTGATGGCGAAACTCGAGTCGCACCGCATTATTTCTGCCTCATGCACAAATTCCTGTTTTTACGCCTATAAAACAGAGTGTTAGGATTCGGGGTTAAACTTGGAACATTGTTATACTCAAAAGTGTAGGAACATTATGGCACCCCTCATGTCTCTTTTGTAACTAATAAAGTTTGGGAGGGGCTGAGTGCAGGGAAAACAATTGCATGTGACAGTACTGATAAGGGGAGAAACCATTGAAGGCTCATATCACTTAGTTCCCTGCTTAGCAAGAATGATATGAATGGTGGTATGAATACCACCACGGGGGAAGCCATGTCTGTGTCGGAGTTACAGCTGTATCGACCCTTTGGAAAGAATTAAACTTGGTTAACTTCTTTGGGATAGGGGGCGGTATTTTGACATCCGGATGAAAAGCGTGCCCAAAGTAAATTGCCTGCTACTCAGGCCCGGAAGCTAGGATATGCATATAATTGGTTGATTTGGATAGAAAACTCTAAAGTTTCTAAAACTGTTAAAATAATGTCTGAGTGTAACAGAACTGAAATTGCGAGGACAAACCATCCCCCCCCCCCCTCAAAATGTTTCATCCTACCACTGATTTCAATGGCTGGCACTTTTATAATAGGGCGAAATCGTGCCCGATTGCAGTTCCTAGGGCTTCCACTAGATGTCAACAGTCTTTAGAAAGGCTGTTTTTTTGGAAAAATGAGCCAGAATTGTAGTTTTTCTAGGTGGCTCCCATTTTRGCTGTAGTGTTTCCAAGCGCGTGAATGAGAGCGCGTTTTGTTATTTTTCTCCGGTAAAGACAATAACGATTCTCCGTCTTAAATGTTATCGTTTATTTGCGTATTTGAGTACCTAAGGTTTGATTATAAACATTGATTGACTTGTTTGGATAAGTATATTGGTAATGTTAGGGATTCATTTTGTATGCATTTTGAAGGACGGAAACATAGTGGATTATTGACTGAAGCGCACCAGCTAAACTGAGTTATGGATATAAAGAAGGGCATTATCGAACAAAAGGACCATTTGTAATGTAACTGGGACCTTTTGGAGTGCCAACAGAAGAAGATCTTCAAAGGTAAGGCATATATTATACCGCTATTTCTGACTCTCGTGTCGCACCTCCCTGGTTGAAAATGATTTATGCATTTGTGTGCTGGGCACTGTCCTCAGATAATCGCATGGTTTGCTTTCGCCGTAAAGCTTTTTTGAAATCTGACATGGCGGCTGGATTAACAACAAGTTAAGCTTTATTTTGATGTATTGCACTTGTGATTTCATGAAAGTTTAATATTTACAGTAATTTAATTTGAATTTGGCRCTCTGCAATTTCACCGGAAGTTGTCGAAATGGGACGCTAGCGTCCCACTGATCCACAAGAAGTTTTAAGATTCTCTAGTGTCTGTGAGTTATTTACTCAAAATTAGAACCCAAGAGAAAATGAAATATTCCTCAATATAAATGAAGACCCACGCCACTAATAACACCGCAAGCCTATCAATACACTTTCCTACTCATTCATTACTGCTGCACGTTGTAGCACTGAGTRGACATAGAAAGAACAAACATTTTATGGGTTATAAAAGTGGTGAATACAAAGTGTTGACAGTGCTGAGAAAGAACTTAAACATGAACTTACTCATATAAACAGCATCTTTGCTGTATTTGTTGACAGTTTCTCTCTAGTCATGGCTTTAAAAGTTTTGAAATCTCACAGTATCAATTTTGTCATAGCTTTCTTTTATGCCTGCTACGTTACTGCAGACCCAGTCATCTGAGCAATCTGATTGGCCAGCGGTCACATAGTGCACTTGATTTCCTCTCCAGGCCCACCGGGAAGGCAGAGTTTGTACTTTCAGACACATGAAATGGCAACAGTTTGCCTGCCCGGCGCGCAGGGCAGTTGAATTGGCTGCACCTACCACCAACAGCCCGAGACTAATAAAAATAAACKATTAAAAAATAATAATAATAAGAACACAACGCTTTATCGTTGGTTTATCGTTATCGACCTGTTGGTGACCATTGGACTAGACAATCAGCCCATTAGCGAAATATTACTGCAGATAAAATGTGATCTGTAGCACTCTGTTAGCCTGCGAGGTGGCTCCCAGTCAAGTCAATCACATTGTGTGGCATCAGGCAAAACTGGAAATATTAGAATATAATACAGATTGGCTAGATTTAGAGGGGAGAAGTCATTCATTTTAGCTGCTTGCATACAAAAGTGTGGATGGAAACTGCACCGGAGATTCAATAAACAGAAAGCTGTATGAACCAAAGACTAGAGAACTGACCATAGTAAACCATTAGCATTTCTTCATAGATCAATTMTTATTGTGAAATCAGCCATTTTTCCTGTTCAGTCCAGTAAATATTGGCTGAGTTCTACTCACCAATGAAAGCAGTGACCTTGGGGTTGATAATGCCGCTGGGTAGAAGGTGGAAGTCATACTCCACAGAGTCCACCACCACCGTGTGTCCTGCATTGTTACCACCCTGCAGAGAGGGACACAGAGAGACATCCAACATTATGAAACAAATCACACCACCATAAGCAATGTGAAAGGCTATAGCCTTGCTTTTCACGACTCAATATTGGACATACAGCAGAAGCACGTCTACAAATCTGGGGGGAAAGGTTAAGTATGATGTTCTTTTGAACACAGATAATGTAGTTTGTCCTCTAGTCTCTGACACAGATATCAGAAGAGCCCATTCATAGACATTGACAACCTAGAGCCTATTGACAATAATAAAACTCCCCTGGTCAGAAGAGGCCAAGAACCCCGATGCGTGCTCTAAACGTTAACATGCATCGCTTACGGTAGAGTCTCAGAAACATAAGAAAAGTATCTTTCATATCGGCGAGAATGAATTGTCAAGAACAAAAAGATTAAATTACTACACACCTTTATAGGGTTCCCACACAGCCATATTTCAATGTTACATTGCTTCTAGAGCCAATTGGCCTCTAAATAGAACATACAGTGCATTCGGAATGTATTCCGACCCCTTTAAAATGTTCCACATTGTTACGTTACAACCTTACCCTAAAATTGATTAAATAGAGCCTCCCGATTGGCGCRGCAGTCTAAGTAGTGAGGCATCACTACAGACCGGGTTCAATCCCAGGCTGTGTCACAACCGGCCGTGACTCCCATAGGGCGGTGCACAACTGGACCAGCATCGTCTGGGTTGGGGAGTGTTTGGCCGGGGGGCTTCACTTGGCATACGAGGGGAGAAGCAAGGTTTGGTGGGTCACGTTTGAGGAAGTATGACTTGCCTCTCGAGCCCGTTGGAAAGTTGCAGCGATGAGATCGAGGAAAAGTAAAATACAAAAAATAAAATGTTTTTCCTCATCAAGTGAAAAACAAGTGTAGAATTTTTTGCAAATGTATTACAAATAAAATAAGCTATTTATTTACATAAGTATTCAGACCCTTTGCTATGAGACTCAAAATTGAGCTCAGGCACTTCCTGTTTCCATTAATCATCCTTGAGATGCTTCTACAACTTGATTGGAGTACCCCTGTGGTAAATTAAATTGATTGGGGAAGGGTACCAAAACATTTCTGCAGCATTGAAGGTCCCGAAGAACAGAGGCCTCCATCATTCTTAAATGGAAGAAATTTGAAACCACCAAGACTCTTCCTAGAGCTGGACGCCCAGCCAAACTGGGCAATCGGGGGAGAAGGGCTCAAATGTTTTGGACACAGGCTGCACCTTGCAATCGGTAAGCTACATGTTAAGGCACTGACTTCATTAGGTGTTTACCATTCACGTCGATGGGGTTGTAATAGAGCGCGTCAAGTTCCTTCGTGTCCACATTACTAAGGACCTATCATTATCCAAACACACCAACATAGTTGTGAAGAGGGCACGACAATGCCTCTTCCCCCTCAGGAGGCTGAAAAGATTTGGCATGGGGCCTTAGATCCTCAAAGTTACACAGCTGCATCCCTGGTGGGTATGGCAACTGCTTGAACCGTTCATCAAGTGGCTACCCGGACTATTAGCATTGACGCCCTTTGTTTTTTGCACAGATTCTCTTGAAGCTACCTCGTACCCCTGCACATTGACTCAGTACCGGTACTCCTTGTATATAGCCTCGTTATTGTGATTTTATTGTGTTACTATTTCCTTTCTTTGACTCTGCATTGTTGGGAAAGGGCTCGTAAGTAAGAATTTCATGTTTCATTCAGCACGTGACAAATATTTTTTTTTGTCAAAGTAAAACTGAAAACAGACTGAATTCAGTCTACACAAGGTAGACACCATGGTTTTGTGGTAATCACTCAACCCATAGGCTTAGCTAGGTGGCTTGCCAATATATAGCATCTTTATTGACAGCCAAATCTAACTTGCGTAGACATGATTAAACTTTGGTCAGCTGCATTAACTGCTGTCTTCAGACATTCCATCATGCCGTTGATACTTCAATGGCAAGTGAGAAAGTACACAGAAWTGCACTTGCTCGCATATACAGTACCTTCAACAGTACTAGGAGTTTGAATCACCTTGCAATGCCAGACTGTACCGACAAGACATGGTAAGACTAGGCTATCTGGTATTAGGGTTGTGTAATATGAATGTATACTGAACCAAAATGTAAAAACATGCAACAATTTCAAATATTTTGCTAAGTTAYAAGAACTGTAAGGAAATCAGTAAATGTAAATAAAATTAGGCCCCACAAATGGGCTTTATTACATACAGAAATACCCCCCCACATCTGTGGCATTGTGTTGTGTGACAAAACAGCACATTTTAGAGGGCTTATATTGTCCACAGCACAAGGTGCACATGTGTAATGATCATGCTGCTTCTTGATATGCCACAGCCATCAGGTAGATGGATTATCTTGGCAAAAGAGTAATGCTCACTAACAGGGATGTAAACAAATTTGTGCACAGAATTTGATAAAAATAAGCTTTTGTACATATGGGACATTTTGGGGACCTTTAATTTAATTTCAGCTCATGAAACATGGGACCAGCACTTTACATGATGCATTTATATTTGTGTTCAGTGTAGTTAGCTGGCTATTAGTGATGGGGGGGGGGGGTCGTTAGTTACATATCGATATCTTAATGATATATCGTTTTGACAACGAAATATGTTTGCGCTAGTTGACTGTACTTGAACAAAAACTCGTCTTTTTTCTTCATCTTTTTAAAAAAGGGAGCCAATTTGTTTTCAGCTCTTTTATTTCCATGTCTGATCAAAACTCGTTCTCATGGCTCTCTTTTTCCTTCCCAGCCCTAMTAACTAACTTATGATGCTTTAGAATTCAATGTGACATTAGCAATACAGTGCCGTGTTAGACATTCAGCATTGACAATTTATTGGGTTGCTCGAGTAGCTAACCACACCAATTTAACAAAGGTTAGTTTACCAATTGGGTCATTCTCATGAAACCATTAAAATACCATGGCAGTAATAATTTTTAATATAAAACATGTAATTTAGTACTATAACAAAATATCATAAGATAAGTGTTCTCTACCTTGCAAAGTAAATTCAACATAGGAATTTATTATTTAATTTAAAAAATGAATGGATGTTCTACTAGATGTCATTTGAAAACAAATTATAAACTGAATATTCATGTATAATAATGAAAAAAAAATGGAAAAATTAAGTGTCCATGAATGATGTTCTCATCCGCCGCAACATTTTTTAAGGACTTTACACACAGATGATTTTTAATGAAGCAACACATCTGCCAGTACCTTCAAGATGGCTACCAGGTAAGCAAATCTCTATATTTCTCCAGTTAAAAGTTAAACACACTCTTGTCAGACTGCGTACACGACAGTATTGATTATCATTACCGATACAGGTAGTTTTCCACATTTAGAAAAAGGTTAGATTTAAAATTAATGTCTAATTATGTACATTGAGTAAAAATTTGCTTAGTCATCATGTCTTCTCTATTGTTAGCAAAACATGCTACGGTTCCTCATCCTTCGCAACACCATTCTCACTTACCGCTGCAATTTAAGGCCAGTTGCGGTAGAGAAAACTTCTGTTTTGGTAATAAGAATTTAATCAGACTATTTAAATATAATTTACTATCTGTTGATATTTTTCTTTATGTCCTGTTTAATTGCAGACAGTCAGCAAGTGACAAAAATAAATAAAAACACTTTACAGAAGACTAGGCTGACAATTTAGAGAAAAAGTTTACACCAACCCAGAACTGCTGGACAAGTACAGAAGGAAGGAGAAAGAGGTTAGGGGTTGGAGAGGTTACAGCAAGCATAATTAGTATATGTAGTCCATAGGAAGCCTATGCCCTCAGTGTCTATAGTGAGTCAATACCCTACAGTGTTAGGAAGTCTACACGTGCGCACACATCGCCCACACAATCAGTAAGCCATTAAGTTTATACTATAGGATGTCCAGAGAGTCTGTAAATCATTCCGTCCCTACTATAGGATGTGTACACACACACACACACAGACAGTAAGCCATTCAGTCTAGTATAGGATGACATGTCCATAACAGTAAGATTTCCCCCATGTTTTGAGACATGCTCATTTCATGTCATGCTTCCTTTCCATTTCAGATATCAAAAACGAAAGCAACATTGTAAAATCAAAAACTCAAGATCTGACAAAGAAGCAACATGAAAAGAAAAAACAGTGGCGGGAAAACTCAAAGGTATTACAGAAGAAAGAAACAGCTAAAAGCTGTTTTGGACATAACACCATCAATCGAGGAAGATGATAGACTTCAACATGTTCAAGAAGCAAAATTAAGAAGTTGTTCAAATCCTCCAAGAGAACAGCCATTCTCACCTCAGCAGGTGAATGTCCCTGCCATCAACTCCTAAAATAAGAGACATCTCTACAGATACCAGGACCAATGAAGACATCTACCCCAAAGGAATCACTCAAAAAGAGGAACAGAAGAAAGAAATCACTATCAAAATTGAGGTCAAAGTTGCACTACACAGAAGAGAAGCTGCTGGAGAGGACCAAAGAGATGATCAACCTAAAGACTTGAGATGATGGCCAAGAGGAAGCAGGTAATTGTCAACATGGAAGGCAGAGAGGTCCAGAAGAAAACTACAAAGAAGTCAGAGAAAATTACTCAATAAGAGCCAGAGAAGACTAATGCGCAAACTTGTTAGCCACTTCCTTCATCAAGATGAGGTCTCCACTGTAATAAATGGGAATTCCAGAGATATTCRGAAAAGGTCTAGATATTCCATAAGAGAGCCTTAACGGACACTATGGCAAATCTTCAGAAGATTTTTGTCTGAGAATCCAAGGCACAACCTTTCCAAGGCTCAATTCTTTACACTTAAGCCATTTTGGATTTGCCAGCGCAGAGTCAGACAGAGAAACATGAAAACTTTGGCTTTAAGATAAAGAAGCTGCACCAGCTTGGGGTCATAGAAATATCACCCCCAAGGGACACTGTACAGGCCTGTGTGTGTAGTGACAATGACATGTGCTGTTCTAATGTTTTTGTATGTGTTATTTGTTTTTAGCCTATGTACTTTTGAAGCACTGCAAAATTAAATTGATTGAACTTTAATCCATGATTGTGCCAATATTATCTAATTTATTTCCTACATTAAAATGTTATGTTTTTAACCATACCTCAGTCTTAATATACTTATTCTCATTACCAAAATCAACCTAATTTCAAAAACCTATGCATCATTACCACAACAAGTGGTACTTTTATGAAAGTAAAAATAGTGGTTTGCTTTTAAATACAGGCTTGCCACCATTTTTAAATATATGTCAGGTTTCAATGGCATATCAAAAATATTAGGTTGTATATTGCGGAAGGTGTTGTAGTAATGAGATCAGTCAAAAAATGTAATTTAAAAATATATATTATTTGAGTTAAGTAACCGTGCATGACTTAATAATCCATTTTTAAAAAATGTATTAGCTTTCCTATTGGTCTTGACGTTCAGACCATTGCGGTAGAGATTTTTAAGGACTTGTTTTGGAAAATATGTTCAAAAAGGTGTTAAATTGTCAGTAATTTTTTTTAAATTAATGCTCAAACACTTCAGACCTTGTTATTAATGCATAAAAAGGGACATTTGTTGATGCAAGTATTTTTTAAGATTTCATGTTTGAAATCTTTGAAACCAAGATTACCACAAAAACAGATTTAGCTAACTAACCAGCCAACACTAGCTTAGGCGGCTAACTAGCAAAGCAAGTTGCACAAACACACAAGTTCACGAGCTAGTGTTGGCTAGTTAATTCGTTTTGTAATTACAAAACAGAACCACAGAGATGGATAAGAATCTTTGGCACAACAATTCAGCCTTGGGTGTTAGTTTTTTTTGCAACACACGGACTGTCACAACCTTGGCTCGCTAACTTGTTAGCTTAGTTATATAGCTAGGTAATGTTAGCTACATTATTTACAATTATATGTCATTCAGCTAGCTTAGCTAGCATACGTTTAGCCCATTCATTGACGGTAACGTGGCTCTATAATTTACCTGGCATCTGCAAACAATATCGGCGTCCTGAGCGAGTAGGTCCACAACTTTCCCTTTGCCCTCGTCGCCCCATTGAGCCCCTAGCACTACAGTCACCCTGTTGCCAACATTTGGTCTGGCCACGTGTGGCTCTGCACCGTTTTGCGCAGCATCTTTTCTCCGGCTCTCCAACATGTCCGTCTCGTTCTTCGCTGCAATCTGGTTTTGGTAGTAGTGGTTGCAAACTAGCCCTGCGCGCGGTATGAAATAGTTTATTTTAAACAGACACGCCCACTAGCTCCATTAATCGACAACAACAGCCAGAGTTTGAGGGGATTGGATTAATGCTCCGGCCCTGCGTAGTCCCCGACACGCCATCTAGATGGAACTGTACTCCATCTASCCACAAGCGTACAAACATCATAACACCTTTGATTTGTCGTATGGGATATGTGGGGGCCATAATGTTTGGGAGCCAAATTAACGTCTCTTTTAAGTGAACAGAGAAAAATATCAGGCTCCCCGAAAAGACTGAATGCCCATCACTATATTATTTCTATTTGGTAGATATCCGATACATATGTGATTGATCTCAGATCTGCACAAATACAGAATGATTTCTAACGTTCCACAAACTCCATCACGTGACTACATAATATGGTGTGTTTGTAAATTCCCTTTGGAGTGCCAGAGTGCGCCCAGAGTGCGCGCAGAGTGCTCTCTCGGCGTTCGCAAATTCTGAGCGTTGTCAGATTGTCCGTTTGTAAATCTAGAGCGCGTCGCTCTAGGAGCGTTCAGAGCGCACACGGGAAGCTCCGGCCGATGAGTAGGGTTGATCCGAGCGTTCTGACCTCACAACAGCAGTCAAGCTCCCAAGCTAACTGGTTAAATTGGCTAGCTACTTCCAGACACAAATGAGATAACACCTCACTCTGACCATTTTACTCGCCTTAGCAGAGCTGGTTATGCTGTTTTCGTGTTATCTAAAGCGTTGGAGACTGTAACTGATGCTGGCAATAATTTCATAACGTTTTCCCCCCCGACGTTAACTTACACCGGTCACATTCGACGGGTGTTGTGTATTTGTAAATACATCTGTTTTATTCTGCGCTCTGGCACACTCAGATGAGGGCGCTCTGAAATCGGAGTAGATAGCCAGAGTGTATTTACGAACGCACCCATAATTAGTTGGCTGTCTGGAACGCAGCCACAACGCCCAAAAAAGAGCGAGCCAAATTCTTTTATCCGCCTCTGTGAGCTAGCAAGTGGCTAAATATCAAGCTAGACAGGATGAGGGGGTTACCTTTTTTTCTGTCTCTCCTTGTACTTCAGAAAATCGAATTAATCGTTGGAGTATGGAGGTAATTAAACTATCTAACTACCCATCCTGCCCAAAATAAATTATCCAGCTAGATGACATGGGCGAACGTTATTAGCAAGTTTATGTAGCCTCTTCGTATCTTTTTAGCAAGCTAACTAAGCTTACAAAAAGGGAGTATCAAGTAGTTAACTATGTGTTCATGTAAATATAATTTATTAATTTATTTTACAGATACAATAATATTTTGGAGGATGAAAACTTATTTACACTACAAAATGCAGTAAGTACTCTTAACTTCTAACTATTAGCAAAGACACTAGCTAAAGCTAATGCTGGCTAGCTATAGCCAACAGGATACTAGATTGGTCCCTCTAGCAATTAAAACAATTCAGGTGCATGGGAAGAATATGCATATGCTTGGAAGGAATATATATTTCCTACTGTTGTGATATACTGTTCAATTTCCCATTGATTATTGTTAAATATAACAAATTAGTTACACACTCTTTTCATATTATAACCCCAAGTATAAGGTTGTAATAGCTACTCAGACTTCAGTGTGTTTAAAACTAGTTTTATATTTAGGTTTTCCTCAAGTATGATGGATCTGACTTTGTTGAATGGGAGTATCCAGAGTGTTGTAATGTCGACAACAAAAGGTAAAGGAACAATATGATGGAACAGTCACTATTTGGCATCTGCAGATGTAGTGTATGTAATTATTGAACAATATTTTACAGTTCTTCATTAGTTTAAAAGGATACCTTCATTGCCTTGACTTCTATCTGGCACTATTGTTTTTATTGTGAACTCCACTTAGCTCCCCAAATGCCATCATGAAATGCACTTCTCCTGGTTTCCAAATGGTAAAGCCATTGGTGTCTGTAAGTACCTTCTTCATTTGAACTGAATGTTAACAAAAAATGATACCATCAAAAAGCCTTAATGTTTAAATTGTTATTTATTTGTAATACTTTGTATTGCATGATTTGAACAGTCACCAGAGGAAGAAGATGCACGATATCTTTTCATCAGCAATTCATTTTTCAGTTTTATCTGGTATGCTGTAGTGCCTATTGACAGGTAAAATACTATTATCTGTATTTTTGTAGAATATGGATTCTAGCTTTTTTGTGTGGTTAATGGCTGTTTTAAATTGTTCTCCTTTAGAGGTTCAGCAGAAACAAGCTCCAAGGTAAAATGTATTTTACAACACCAATCTTTAGTAATAAATGGCAGCTTAACAGGAAGATCATTAACTTTTTCAGCAATGTAAATTGTGTCTGTTTTTCTTTCAGAAAGTGAGAATGTGGATCATTGATCCAGAGCAAGCAGACCCTGCTGAAATTAACAACACTGCACTTGTACCCTCAACGGTGAGACCAGTTCTGGCATCGTCATCTCTGTCAGAAATTTATAAAAAGTATCTAAATTGTAGCTACGATTTTCAGTTGCATTCTTGTCCCTCAGCAATCCAGATATATCACGAAGCACTTCTACAATAACGGACAGTACCCAGTGATCAAGTTAAAATCTAAGCAGACACACTTGGGGCATTTCCAGAAAGATGGGTAAGCATACCACCCTAAGCCATATCATAAAAAACTAATTCTGACGTACAAATAATACACAATATATACCCACTACCATAGGTACTGGGAAGCAGTCATCCCTGGTGATGAAAGATTCAACGATTTTCACATTTATGGTCAGCCAATCAGTTTCCAGCATCGCTTTGTCATAGACGGTCAGCACACATTCTACTGGCCAGAACCCGCAGAGCCCAATGGGGAGAGGGAGGTGTCTTTGCGTCTGGCCCAAGGAAGCCCTTTATCCCTGGTGTGGGGCACCTGTGAGCTCTACCGCGGCCTGCTCCTCTCCGACACAGGCGCCCTCATAACCAAGAATGCTTTCCTCACCTCTGAGGAGCTGAAGGTGGACCCAGGAACGTTGCCTGTCCCTCCTGAGGGATATTTCACTGTGGACCAAGCTGCTCTTCTTGAGGACGGCATCATATTTAGAATAGATGGCGCCCTCTACTGGAGGGACAACCAGGATCGTGTGCTGACAGAACATCCTCAACTTCCCACGAGTGGAGTGATGGGCCTCTATCAAAGAATGTGCTGCGCTAGTAACTACCCTGTTCAGGTAAGCATCAGCTCCTCCCAAAGGGATTCAATGTGATTAAATGTGAAAATCAAAGTAAATATGAAGATCAAAGGTGTAGTCCTTCCATCTCCACATTTAATCACTTGTAAATAACTTAGGTTTAGTCCAAATAAGACAAAGTCATACATTGTTTCTCAAGGCATTTTCTTCTGCGTTTTCAGGATGTGGAACTGAGCTCTTTAATTGTGTGGAAAGACAATTTGTTGCTTGTGGGTCCAAAGAAATTTAAAAACCCGGGTAGGGAGAATTTCCTAAAAATTGTGTTGACGGTTCCTCCAAGTGTCACCTATTTAACAGCATCATTCGGTTCCCACCCGGCMTCCCTGGCCATTCTGGGGATGTACTCCATCCCAGGCGCTATCTCACGCCACTTCCTCACCAGTTACAATGAACTGGTCCCTAGTTGGATAACCAGCACATTCATGACCAAGTTTAAGCTGAAGGACATCCCTAAAGGTCCATTTGAAATGCGCTTCCTGGAATCAGCCGATGCATCCCTGCTGCTGTGGAACAAAGAGACCATCCTCTATAGCTTTCACAATGACAAGGAGTGGGGCGAGATCAGACCCTTCAACGCATCACATCTCAGTGCTGCAGCCTTTGGCAGTAAGATTCACCAAGTGGCCTTGGGTAAGATCTTCTGAATCTTTTTGGTCAATTCAAAGACCTGCTGTGATTCTATTGGACTAAATTGTATAATTTTTATTTATTTAAACTACACTAAACAAAAATATAAATGCAACATGCAACAATTTCAAAGATTTGACTGAGTTTGTTCATATAAGGAAATCAGTAAATTAAAATTAATTAATCAGGCCCTAATCTATGGATTTCACATGCCTGGGTGTACAAATATGCATCTGTTAGTCACAGATGCCTTAAGAAAAGGTAGGGGCGTGGATCAGAAAACCAGTCAGTATCTGGTATGACCACCATTTGCCTCATGCAGCGCAACACATTTCCTTCGCATAGAGTTGATCAGGCTGTTGATTGTGACCTGTGGAATGTTGTCCCACTCCTCTTCAATGGCTGCGCAAAGTTGCTGGATATTTGCAGGAACTGGAACTTGACACATGTGCTTCGCAAGGCTGCAGAAAGGTTTGCAGCATGGAGAAGGTCATTTTCGCTGTCTCTGGGTTCCCTGCCCTGTTCGACCAAAGCGCCGATTGCTACCGGGACCTCCATGCTAAAAATGCTGAATGGAGACACATTGCCAATATTATTGGATTCCTTGGTCAGTTGAATGTGAAATAATTAGCTGGAAAGTGGAAGCTAGGTGCTGACAATTTCTTAGCTAAGCTGTCTAGCAAAGGGGTTAGCTTTGTAATTAGATAGCTAGCTAACTGGCTTGACTGTTTATGAACTTCTGTTTGTACCACCGCACGGTAAAGCAAAGCTCGAGTTAAAAATATTGACCGCATGCGCTACACAGAACGCACTGCAGCCTAGTGCGGCATCTCCAACGCATCGTTGCGGACAGCCACATTTAACAATGATTGACCTCCGTCAGAACGCAAAGAGTTTGACATGACATGAGGCTGGAGGCGGCTTATGGTAGAGAAATTAACATTTCATTCTCTGGCAACAGCTCTGGTGGACATTCCTGCAGAGGATTCCAATTGCACCCTGACTCAAAACGTGTGTGTGTGCATTGTGTTGTGTGATAAAACTGCACATTTTAGAGTGACCTTTTATTGTCCCCAGCACAAGGTGCACCTGTGTAATGATCATGCTGTTTAATCAGCTTCTTGATATGCCACACCTGTCAGGTGGAAGGATTATCATGGCAAAGGAGAAATGCTCACTAACAGGGATTTTTGTACGGAAAATATTCGAGAAATAAGCTTTTTGTGCATATGGAACATTTCTTGGATCTTTATTTCAGCTCATAAAACATGGGACCAACACTTAACATGTTGCGTTTATATTTTTATTCAGTATAGATGGTAATTTTCCATGAAGAAAAATTGGTGGGGCTTGCTTTAGTATTAGTATTTTTGTGGTAGTGGAAGAACTGGTGAAAGGAGGGATGAAAGGAGGTTAAGTTGGACTGATTGGTGTGATAAAGGAATATGGATGGTATGTGTGGGGGGGGGGGGGGTAGTTATTGGTAGTAGTTATAGCTGTTTCGATTTCAGATTTGAACATCAGAGAAGTAGACCAAGGTGTCATACCCTCTAATTTTTTCTACGATGCGTTGTCAGGAAAAGTGAAAGTCGCTGATTTGAGTCAAAAGTCACTGTTTACTCATTGTGTCATGCTTAGAATATGCTCCCCCATTGTTATCATTTGAAAGTTCTGAAAAGTTCCATGGTAGTTCATTCAACAGTAGTGAATGACTCCAGGGCAGGCCGAGTGGGAGGTTCCTGGTGGAGAGCCAGACGCGATCACCAGGATGGAACACGGGAGCCTCACTGCGGTGGCGATCCGCCTGTTCCTTCTGGCAGCGTTCCAAACCTCCTCTGCGCCCCGACTCCGGGATTCTTTTGGAGTCGAGTCCCCACTACTATTCAACACTGGGAAGTTATCTAAAATAGTTGATGTGGTTACTAAAACAGCAGTACCTCTTGATTGGTAGTAGATATTTCTGCTCATATTTCCAGATTTGAATAGTGTTGATGATTCGTTACTAGAGAAATGAGACCAAGTCAATACGCTTGGACAGGGTGGAACAGTATTTAGTAAGACAGTTTATTCAGTGTGAAGATATCTGGCAAATCGTGCAGCACGGCCCCTTCTGTCTGATTCGTATGGAATCGTCGGAAAAGAGAGCGCTCTAAACATTTCGTACAGATTATATAGGCAACAAGCAAAGTAGGTTGATCTTGTAGTCTGGCCTTCCGATTGGTCGATCTGGGTCGTGGGTAGTCCTGTCCGGGCCTGATGTCGACGTTCCATTGGCTCTTCACACAGTTCTTTGTCTTAGTCTCATCCTTGAGCAGAATGCCTGTGCGTTTGTTTTCACAGGGGCCTATTCATGGGGGAGGGGAGTATGTGTGTGGGTCTGTGGTTATTTATAAGGGTACAAAGTAGTGGGGGTATAGTGGGGATGGGTGCATGTTGTGCCAAGTATAGCTTGTGTTGAGGAGTGGTTAAAACAAGTTACCAGTATCCATTATAATTTCTTACAAATCGCGCCCTCTTCACGTCTTATAGACGTGAATAAACTAGTTAAAATTTGTCAGAAGACAAATTTTTGATTCCCCCTCTTCACGTCTCACAAGAGACGTGAAAAATAAGTAAAAAAGACAAAGCTATGGGATAAAATTTGTCAGAAAACAAATTTTTGATTCCCCTCTTCACGTCTCACAAGAGACGTGACATACAAGTTTCTTGTCGTCAAATAGATAGACAGGTCCAGCTTCCCATCATCAAGCAATGGAACTTTGGGCCTTTCCTGATTAGGGTCTATTGCGGCAGTGATAACACGGCTAGCAAGCGTGCGCGCACATGGAATGCAACAGCATCCACAAAGTAACAGAATGCCCGCAAAACGGAAATAGAACTAGGATAGAGGAAACCAGCGTCTTATATTTACCAAAGCATCCATCCATGAGTCCCACATAGAAGTGTCCACTCCAGAATGCTGTTTCATCTTACCATTAAGGGTACGAAGTCCCTCCAATGCTACAGTCAGACTCCCATCCGTAGCTGTGTTGTTGGGAATGAAAGTACAACACTGTTCACCAAACATGGCACAGACCCCTCCCGTTCTGCAATAGCATATCAACCGCGATTCTATTTTGAAATGCCATCAGGGATGTAGCTGCCAATTGTCCATGGACCGCTCAAAGCCTTGTTGAGTCCAATTGCCCAGTTTCTGGACATTAAAATGAATGTAATTAATTCTGTCCACATTTTTATTAACTGTACACCACCAGCAAAATGATGATTCAAAACCCGCGGCTACTTGGTCAACCAGTTTATACTCATCTGGTACCCCCTGGGGACTCCAATTGCCATAATGTAAGTTGGGTCCCCAGCAGAAGGGCCCACCGTGCGCTTGGTCCTGTTAGGCCAATATTCAGGACCCAGAGCTTGTATACGGTGAGCAGATCTTGGACGCCTATGGGGTAAACAGAGATGGGCAACAGAAGAGTTACAAGTGCACAGGTACCAGTGGCATTGTGGGGAAGTCTGTCCAACAGACTAGTTCCCCCACACCACCACCACACATCAGCTCTAGACACTGGTTTAAAGATTGCCGTGAGCATGTGAGTGTACAAGCACCAACTATCAGGGAGCTTACCCAACAATATCYCTCCACCTGTCATRGTTATGCATGTGAAGTTAGCTCTAGCCACACTGGAGGAGAATATYGGTTTCTTGACCACCGTGGTGACTACCGGATAAACAGCGTCCCACTGTGAACACTTCTCAGGTGGGTTGTCTTTGTCCATAAGGGGCATTAGACAGTCTCCGCTAATAGCGGCTGGGACTATGCGGAGCAATGGCCTAGCTCCCATGCAAACGACGCAGCTTTGCAGGGTCATGTTAGCTGCTTGTTCGGTCAATAGGAGCCAGTTGTTATAGAAACCTGAGATTCCAGTGGCAGTAAGAATGGTATCATCAGGGGTGGTAGGAGTGGGGACCATATTAATAGGACCCCAATCACCCTTCCCCTTAGATGTTAAAACAGTAAACCGGTCAGTAATAGCAGAGGGCTGAGCCTGCTGTGTAATGCAGATTTTTACTGGCCAGTAGAGTAGATCCTTGCTAGACTCTACCTGTGGTGCTAGTATAAAATCCTGACAACCCGTCCCAGTACCTGGTCGAATAATTAGTGATAGACCCCAATTATTCAATCCAGTCCTAGTCAGTGACAATCTTTGTCGCCAGATAAGAACTGCTTGCCCTAATGAATAACTAGACCAGTCAGGACCAGTCTCAGCGACCAGGCTCTTCCATGACCACTCCTGAAACCCCCCTCTTGTCATATACCAGTTGAATCTGGTGTACTCCAGAGCATGCCCTCCCAGGCCATTCCTAGCTTTTCCCAATAACCCCCAAGACAGTGTAATGGTGGTGGTCACATTAGCGGGTACACATAAGGTGGTGCTTCTAACCTCTGTTGGAGTGCAGGGTTGGTCTGTGRTTGTAGTGCTACGTTTGTGTATGGCAGGACTGGTGAGATCGAGRGTAATGTTGGACGTGACATTAGTAGTTGTAAGATGTGAGAGGGGTGGATGTGTGAGCTGTTGTATAAGCCATGTGAAAGTTCCTAGGGACACTCCAGTAATGATTATCAAAATAACAAACAAGGGACCGGAAATTCCCAGTTTCTCCCAGGGATTGAGATATCTCGGTCCTAGGCGAGTAGCCTTAGTTCGTGGAAACTGGGGCTGGCGTCCCATTTTCACCAACTAAGGTTTGTTTGGTTGGAGTCGAATTGAGATTGGCCAAATCGGCCCTGACTTCAGTCAGAGTTCTGGAAGGAGTTGGAAGTGGACTGTGCGACCCATTACCCAGGTTCTGAACAGCGAGAGTCGTTATAAAATATGGGTAACTGTGGGCTCTTGTTGCTGGTTGGTTCGGGTGTGGTGGCTATCGGGTGGGCGGTGTGTGGAAGAAGTGGGATGCGACGTGAATCTCTGCGGTCAGGAGCTCGCCGAAGGCATTGGAAATTGGACCTTGGGTGTGGGATCAATGGGTTGTTGAGAGAAGGGCGTTTAGGTGTAGGAGAGTGGGGGTGTTGAGTGGTGCGTTGTCCGTGGCGAGAGAGTAGGGTGAGACAAAGCAGAGAGTGAATCCGCCCATGAGAAGGGTCAGTGAAGATTGCATCAGCAGCGAATATTCGGAAACGATAAATACCCAATACCAGTAAAGTAAAAACGGGTTGACATCAAACCAAGCAGTGTAGTAAGGCGGAAGGCCACCTCTGACAGCCCCACTCACCGAATGTGGGCGGACCAAGACCATGACTCTACCAGTCATTATCTCTAAGGAGAGAAGATGGGATGCGTCATGCACCTGGCGAAGGCTCTTCATGGCCATCAATGCCAAGGGGCAGGCCTTCAAACCCAAATCAACATTTCACAAGCACTGCACATACAAATGTCTGAATAATGAGTGCGCAACGGCCAAGGTGTTCACGAGGCTTTTGAGATTGGTGGCCTGTACACAAAACAACCAAACTACGTGCAACAATACCCAATCTTTCCTCCACTGTCTCAGGTGTTGGTTACTGAAACTGGTGACCGCGTTTGTCGGATCAGATTTGCCTTGGAACTCCACCTACCTTGGTATGAGTTCAGTCTGCAGCCACTTAATGACTGACCTGGCATACCTACGTGCTGTTGGTATTGCTCGGACCCATTTGGAAAACCTGTCTACATTACCAAAAGGTTATTTTTGATTTTTTGGATTTATTATATTATTATGTTTTTTTTCACAGTGCTGAACGTGTTGAATTTCATTGCACATTCAGATATGCTGCAACTCCATGGTGGGTGTGGATGTCCAATGAATGGCACATTACCAGATGAGCTGTTTTTTTTTTTTTTTTTTTAGTCAGGTGCTGTTAAGGCTGCTGCCACTTAGAGATCTGTTTTCAAGAGTGCAAGCCTTTGTGATGCTTCAATAGTCCAGGTCGTGATGAGTGTAGTTAGTGTGGCCAG
>NC_036858.1:69167442-69194794 GCF_002910315.2 Salvelinus sp. IW2-2015 | reverse complement strand
CAGCTTCAGGGCCATGGGGCATATTCGTCAGACATGCCCTGGAAGGGAGGAGGTGGCTGCTGATTTGGGTCTGGATTCGGGTGGTTGTATGCGGGTTGAAGGGCCGCACGTGGTTGATACATCATTGGCCTGACTCCCCCTCTTGGTCTAGGGGCGTATCCTCGTCCCCTATTGGCCAGAAACTGGCTTTGGGCCGGGGTTATTGGGTGCGGACACTGTCGCACCATGTGCCCAGYTTGTTTACAATTATGACAGYTTCCATAAGATCCAGAGTACCTCTGGGGCTGTCCCCATGTGGGTGAATAGTTTGATTGTGGTAGTGGGTAGTAGGGTTGTAGTGGTGGTTCCGACGAAGGGTATGGCTGAAGCGGGTAGGCATACGGCAGTTGGAATGGCTGCTCCTGGGGTGGGTGTATAGGTGGTCCCTGCTGGGTGAAGATGGGTAGTTGTTGTTGCTGTATCATTTGGGAAACAGTTTTTTCAATAATTTGTGAGATTTCTTKTTGGTCTTCAGCCACCATCTGTTTCTTGGGTTTCTCCCCCTTCTGAGCCTCTTTCAGTTGCAGTTTCAAAAGTTGTACCTGTAGGGACTGGACTTGTGTTTCAGCCCCTCCCTTATCCTTGTTGTATTGGGTGATGTGGTGATGCACATGGGAGTTGAACTGAGCCTGGGGAAGTGCCATTAACCCCACAGTGCCCCTGAGTTTAGTACAGACCTCGTTTGGAGCTCCGCTCACCACCATCTCCTTCCACATGCTGACCGTGGTGGCAGTGTGGTCATATGGTTCTTCGTGGACAGTTCTCCATGTGGTTTTTGCTCTGTCGAGGTAGGCTGCCGGTTGTTCCCCTGKATTGATGGTGAATGATGAAAGGGTTGCATGGTTTCGTTCTGTGGGATATGCCCTTCTCAACACTGCCCACAATTCCGCTCGGAAGTCTTCCTGGGCCAGTGCAGCCGGGGCTGTGGCAAGATCTGCATCTCTTATCARAGCACTCATGGTGGTATGGTCTGTTGCTCTAGCCAGAAGGGCCCTCATGTCACCTAGACAGAGCCGTAGACCTGACGTTAGTGTTTGCAGTTGAAGGAGCCATGCAGAGGCACCCCCATGCAGGCTGGGTAATTGTTCCATCARAGTGGTAAGGTCTGTCATTTTCCAGGGTTGGTATTCTTCATGCCCTCCGTCCGGAGTGGGCCTCAACGGCATCTGCATCTCYKWYCCTCCCCGTCCACCATGTTGGGGATCCCAGTCTGCCCTGGACGAGACACCCCTGCTGTTCTGTTCCCTGAGACGTACGGACTGTCTGATAGGTTCGACCAAATCCGTCACCTTCCCCAACATTACCCCTTCTATATGGTATGAGCCCCCTCCACGTTCAGCATCTTCTAACATAGATTTGGCCCGTGCCACTGAGTCCCTGATGTCTCGCTCCACCTCCTCTTCATCTTGTCCTAATCTGTTCTCACCTTCATCGTCCTTGCTGTGGTTTCCCCTTAATGAGGCCCCAAAGGAGCATTGTCCTGGTGGCGACCATGACCCTTCAGAGACTATTTGACTATCTGTGTTCTGTTTCTGAACCAGTCTGGGTTTGGAGTGGAAGAAAACTGAATCAGCTCTCTGTCTTCTCTCTTCAAAGGGCCTGGTTGAGACCCACTACCCCGTCCTTGTGGGTAGGTTGGTAGAGACCCACCGTGTCCCTGTAGTGAGGCGGGGTTCGAACCCCCCCCACGTCCCTRTGTGTACGCTCTATCCCTTTCCTCCCTTTCTCGATGATCAGGCCTCTCTTCACACACGAGTTGCCCTTCTTGGATCCCCAAAGTCATGCACCTTTTAGGTGTCCTTCATGCACCACAAACACCGGTGCCTGTACCACAGCAGGGGTCARAAAAGGGTTTTGAGGGAGGTGGGTAAATGGATTTTGAAAATAGGGAGGTGGTKTTATTTTCTCTCCCTGTGGCAGTTCTGGGTATARATGGGTTGGGGCYGATGGGGCKGCTGTGGTGGTAGGTGGGGCGTCATTATTGTTGGACATGCCCTCTTTGGTGTCAGTTGGGGCTCCAGTGACCACCCCCATCATGTCAGGTTTTCTGTAAGGGAGTGCTCTTCTGATTTCTTCAATTGCCCACATGCCTATTTTTAGTTCTGCCTCTGCTTTCTCCCTATGTTTTGTACCTTCCTTTGTGAATAAGTGGTTCTTATTCCTTTCAACTTCACTTTCTATCCCTTCCTTCACTACTTCCTCTAATTCTTTCTCCATAGTGAGGAGTTGCCCTTYTGATGGGGCMGCCCCACTAAGGTAACCTGCCTGCGTCCATTTTAGCCTCACTTCTTCCCACACTTTTTAAACTATTTTATACTGTATTTTCCCCCCTGCTCTGTCTTTCATTCTCTGATCTAAGTATTCATTGAATTTGTGTTTGGGTACGGTGGTTGTGGCCATTTTGTAATTAAGCTATGTCTGGGTCTATTCTATTTTTTTTTTTTCTTTTTTTTTTTCCCTTTCCAACAATATTTCAGCTTTATCCTTTTGGAACCATATATTAGTATATTCAAACGCTCCTAAAATAATTGGAATAAAGATTTTAGGAACTTTTTCCCAAACGTTATTATTGTTTTTCACTTTTTCGATTAATTAAATACTTTGCCAAAGTATTTCGGCAATATCCTTTTGGAACAATATGTTAGTAAATTCAAGCGTTTCTAGAATAATTATTTAATTAATTCTAGGACTCATTTTTCTCAAAAAATATYATTATCACAATATTCAACTAATTAATTAAATAYTTTCCCAAAGTATTTCAAACGTGTCCTTTTGGGACAATATATTAGTGTATCCTAGCGCTTCTAGAATAATTATTTAATTAATTCTAGTCCTTAAGGCAAACCCAGCAGCACGAGAGGGAAAAAATCAAGTCAACTTATCAGCACAAAATAGCTTCACAACAGCCCACCCATTTTGACTCGGCGGTCACTTTCAACACAGCCTCAATTTAGCATATCCCTAATTAGTAGCAATCGGCCTCGTGGAACGTTCAATCACTCACATTGATTTGGCGAGTTCGGGTTTAATTCCTATACACCTAGTTCAAGCAATAACTTCTTACCAACGCTCCTAATCGAAAATTAGTTATCGACTAGTCTCGGTTCTGCTCATGCAACTTATTTCATCAATTCCTCACTGGTACATCAGACTATTTGGAATACATTCAGAATAACACGCATAGCCTTCTGTCTACTGGAATGCCAACTCCAGTAGGCTCAGGTTCACTATTACCAACTTGATCACACAATATCACATTTCATAATTTCACATAATTTCATAAATTCCTCACTGGTATATCAGACTACTTGGAATACATTTCAGACAAAATTCATTTAATTCCTCACTGTTATCAGACTACTTGGAATACATTCGACAAAATTCCATTTAATTCCTCACTGTTATCAGACTACTTGGAATACATTCAGACAAAATTCATTTAATTCCTCACTGTTATCAGACTACTTGAAATGCATTCAGACAAAATTCATTTAATTCCTCACTGTTATCAGACTACTTGGAATACATTCAGACAAAATCCATTTAATTCCTCACTGTTATCAGACTACTTGGAATGGGATTTTTAACGCAGATATCCTTACACCATGCCTTTGTTTTAACGTTTTTTTTTWTTTTTACAAATTTAAACAGAAATTCATACTCACGCCCAGTCACTGATCTTAATTTAGATATTGGCTATAATACAATATACAGATTTTGATTAAACCGGCTCTGCTTACCTTATAGTTTCGAGCTCTTAGATCAGTTTCCTGGGTGAGTTGAATCTCCGATGTCTCCTGCGGACAGGTCACCCGTCCTTGTGGAATCTGTCTCAAACTTGTCTTTTCTCTCATCAACTTTCTATGGATCGAATTCAAAGGTGTCTAACCATCCTCTGCTTACCAAGTTCTGTTGATGATTCGTTACTAGAGAAATGAGACCAAGTCAATACGCTTGGACAGGGTGGAACAGTATTTAGTAAGACAGTTTATTCAGTGTGAAGATATCTGGCAAATCGTGCAGCACGGCCCCTTCTGTCTGATTCGTATGGAATCGTCCGAAAAGAGAGCGCTCTAAACATTTCGTACAGATTATATAGCAACAAGCAAAGTAGGTTGATCTTGTAGTCTGGCCTTCCGATTGGTCGATCTGGTGTCTGGTAAGTCCTGTCCGGGCCTGATGTCGACGTTTCCATTGCTCTTCACACAGTTCTTTGTCTTAGTCTCATCCTTGAGCAGAATGCCTGTGCGTTTGTTTTCACAGGGGCCTATCATGGGGGAGGGGAGTATGTGTGTGGGTCTGTGGTTATTTATAAGGGTACAAAGTAGTGGGGGTTATAGTGGGGATGGGTGCATGTTGTGCCAAGTATAGCTTGTGTTGAGGAGTGGTTAAAACAAGTTACCAGTATCCATTATAATTTCTTACAATAGCACAGAAGTAGACCAAGATGTCGTACCCTCTAACTTTTTGTACAACTAGTTGAGAAAGTGATTTAAACAGCAGTGGTTTGAAAACAATTAGACAAAGTTGTTGATGCGGTTACTAAAACAGTTGTATCGTTAGCTCTGTACAATATATTTCTGTTCCGATTCCAGATTTGATTAGCAGAGAAGTAAACCAAGTAGTTTAGTTAACTAGTTCGGTAAGTGGTCAAAACAGCAGTTGTTTCAAAAAGTTGAGAGGAAAAGTTGTTGATGCGGTTACAATTGTTTTTATATCGTTTGTCATGTAGAAGATAATTCTGTTCCGATTCCAAATTTGAATAGCAGAGAAGTAGACCAAGATGTCACACCCTCTAAGTTTTTGTCTAGCTTGTTGGGAAGGTGGTCAAAGTAGCTGATTTGTGTCAAAAGTCACATTGTTTACAGCGAATGTTGGAAGTCATGATGTCACAATGGGGAGCTTTAGAATGTTGAAAAAAGTCCCATTACAGTGAAGGAAGATTGTAAAAAAAATAAAAATAAAAATCTAAACATTAAATGAAAGCACTATTCCAGACCATTTTACAAGTTTTGAAGTTTGAACAGCGTTTTTAGCTTAAACTGTGTAAGATGTCACATATATGCCGGGAGTCAGGAAGATGGTACAGAAGGTGAGTTTAATAATGAAGAATGCAGATAAACAAAACATGAGAAGTGTACGGAATGTGAATGTAATCAAGGTGATGATGAAGTCCAGGTGTGCGTAATGATGGTTGCCAGGACTGGTGGTTATAAACCGGCGACGTCGAGCGCTGGAGAGGGGGAGCGGGAGTAGGCGTGACATAAGATGAGTAGCGTGCAGAATGATAATAATAACTAGATGGTAATTGTACATGTAGTACAATTGCTGGAACTTGCGTTACTTCTTTTAAAATATTTTTGTGGTAATGGTAGAAGTTTTACTTTACTATTTAATTAAAGCAAAGCAGTTTTAAACTATGTTAAATGTTGAAAAACTTTATATTAGTGGTAGTGTTTGCAGTAGTAAAGGTGGGGACTGGTTATAGTTGAAAAAGTCGGTAGATGAAAAGTTAGGATAGCCTGAACATATGAAAGTTGGTTTGGTGTCTCTTGCTTGAATGGTTCAAGAGTTAGGGAAAGGGGGATACCTAGTCAGTTGTACAATTAAATGCCTTCAACTAAAATGTGTCTTCCGCATTTAACACAACCCTTCTGAATCAGAGAGGTGCGGGGGGCTGCCTTAAATCGACATAAACGTCCCYGCGCCCGAGGAACAGCGAGTTAACTGCCTTGCTCAGGGGCAACAGATTTTTTACCTTGTCAGCTCGGGGAGCCCAAAGCTCTAACCACTAGGCTACCTAATGTTGGTGTTATTTAATGCAAATGTACAGTGCATTCGGAAAGTATTCAGACCCCTTGACTTTTTTGTTGTTGTTACGTTACAGCCCTATTCAAAAATTGATTAAATCGTTTTTCCCTCGTCGATCTACACACAATAGCCCATAATGACAAAGCAAAAACAGCAAATAAAAATAATAACTGAAATATCACATTTACATAAGTATTCAGACCATTTACTCCGTTCTTTGTTGAAGCACCTTTGCCAGCGATTACAGCCTTGAGTCTACTTGGTTATGACGCTACAAGCTTGGCACACCTGTATTTGGAGAGTTTCTCCCATTCCCAATGGGGAGCGTCACTGCACAGATACTTTCAGTTTTCTCCAGAGATGTTCTATCGGGTTCAAGTCCAGGCTCTGGCTGGGCCACTCAAGGACATTCAGAGACATGTCCCAAAGCCAATCCTGCGCTGTCTTGGCTGTGTGCTTAGGGTTGTTGTCCTGTTGGAAGGTGAACCTTCACCCCAGTCTGAAGTCCTGAGCACTCTGAAGCAGGTTTTCATCAAGGATCTCTCTGTACTTTGCTCTGTTCATCTTTCACTCGATCCTGACTACTCCCAGTCTGTCGCTGAAAAACATGCTGCCACCACCATGTTTCACTGTAGGGATGGTGCCAAGTTTTTTCCAGACGTGAAGCATGGCAATCAGGCCAAAGAGTTCAATCTTGGTTTCATCAGAGTCCTTTAGGTGCCTTTTGGCAAACTCCAAGCGGGCTGTCGTGCCTTTTTTCTGGGGAGTGGTTTCCGTCTGCCCACTCTACCATAAAGGCCTGATTGGTGGAGTGCTGCAGATATGGTTGTCCTTCTGGAAGGTTCTCCCATCTCCACAGAAGAACTCTGAAGCTGTCAGAATGACAATCTGGTTCTTAGTCACCTCCCTGACCAAGGCCCTTCTCCCCCGATTGCTCAGTTTGGCCGGGCGGCAAGCTGTAGGAAGAGTCTTTGTGGTTCCAAACTTCTTCCATATAAGATTGATGGAGGTCACTGTGTGGTCTCACATTGTCATTATGGGGTAGATTGATGAGGAAAACAACATGAATTTAATAAATGTTATAATACGGCCGTAGCGTAACATAAAATGAAAAGGTCAAGGGGTTTGAATACTTTCCAAATGCACTGTATATAGTTACAGTTGATAAAAGTTGTAAAGAATTTGAAGATCTGAACCTGTGAAAGTTGGCTTGGTGTCCCTAGTTTGAACGGTTCAAAAATGACTGTTGACTTCTTGTTTACAAATGTATCCACATTTATTTAGTTATAGTTTATAAATGTATTAAAGAATTTGATAGCCTGAATGTTTTAAAGTTGGTCTTGTAGCTTAATTGGCCAATGAGCAAGACCATTTTGAATTGCTACCTCTGTATTCCCGTGTGGCTCAGTTGGTAGAGCATGGCGCTTGCAACGCCAGGGTTGTGGGTTCATTCCCCACGGGGGGACCAGGATGAATATGTATGAACTTTCCAATTTGTAAGTCGCTCTGGATAAGAGCGTCTGCTAAATGACTTAAATGTAAATGTATTCCTATGATTCTCATTCAAACCCATCTTAATTTATGCACATTAATGGTTATAGTTAAAAAATGATATATAGTATCAAAAATCTTTTGACAACAAGCAATCTAAGTAGGGTCCGTCTAAACATCTCACCGTTGATTTGGAGTTAATAGCTTAAGCGGTGAAAGAGGAGATGGGTCTCAAATTTTTGTATTTTTAACATTCTAGTCTATGGGCCTTTTTTGCAATTGAATGCATTGGTATCCATTGCAACGGCTCGATTTGTGCTGCTCAATGATGCGATACGAGAGTGCTCTTAGCTGATGTTAGCTACAGAACCTACTTTTCTTCACTAAACTCTTGACAAACAGCTGTAACCTTTTTATCTACCTTTGTGTGAGTATCCATAGCAACAGTTCTGTTTGAGCTGCTCAATGAGTACGGTTACATGTACACAATAATGAGATTATTGTGGATAGTCAGATTTATAAGAAGAACGATTTCCCTAATAATCGTGTTTACATGGACACATCTGAAATCAGGCTACCTAATGCCATTAACACAACATGCCATTGGAACACAGGAGTGATGATTGCTGATAATRGGCTTCTGTACGCCTATGTAGACATTCCATAAAAATCAGGCGTTTCAAGCAACAATAGTCATTTACAACATTAACAATGTCTACACTATTTATGTTAAATTTTATGTTATTTTAATGGAGAAAAATTGTGCTTTTCTTTCAAAAACAAGGACATTTCTAAGTGACCCCAAGCTTTTGAACGGTAGTGTACATTCAGTTGTTCTGAACTTACTCACTCACGCTAAAGAGGGAGGCTCGCTGGGCTTGTGCTAGTACTTTGGCAGATCAAATACACAGCTGGAATGCCGATTTAAGGTGTTTACATGTCCTAATAATTCGAAAGATTGCTCAGAAAACCAGTTGTTTTAATCAGCGCATGCTTACTTCGATATTGACCTTACGCCCATAAAGATAAGCAGAGTAAAGTGTTTACATGACTATTGCATAATCTGCCTACTGCCGTAATCAGTTTAATATCAAATTATTACTGTGCGTGTAAACGTACTCAATGATGAGACATAACAGAGCTGTTAACTGACGTTATCGAGCTTCTTTTTCGTCACTAAACTACAAACACCTGCAATTTATTATTGGTATAAGATTATTTTTTTTCATACGCCAGATGTCAATAGCAAAGAAGTAGAGGAAGATTTCATACCCTCTACATTTTTGTCTGACTTGTTGGAAGTGGTCAAAACGGTGGCAGTTTGGGAAAAAGTTGGAAAACGTGTTAATCAAATCAAATGTATTTATAAAGCCCTTCTTACATCAGCTGATATCTCAAAGTGAAACCCAGCCTAACACCCCAAACAGCAAGCAATGCAGGTGTAGAAGCTAGGTTGCTAGGAAAAACTCCAGTTACTAAAACAACTGTATCGTGAGATACGTTGCAGATATTTTTGTTCCGCTGACAGATTGAAATAGCAGAGAAGTAGATGAAGACTTCACCCCCTCTCACTTTTTGTCAAACCTATTGGGAAAGTGGTCAAAAGTTCAGTTGTTTATAAAAATGTGAGTACATTTTGTTGATGCGGTTACTTAAACAGCTGTAACGTTTGATCGGTACCAGATAATTCTGATATTATTTCAGATTTGAATAGCAGAGAAGTAGAAGAAGATTTCATTCGTTTGGAAAGGCTTCTACATGGAACCCAAAAAACAGTTCTACCTGGAACCACAAGGGTTCTTCAAAGGGTTCTCCTATGGGGACAGCCGAAGAACCCGTTTACGGTTGTACATTTTATTGGTGTGCATCTTCTTTTACTTTCTGCCTCAGATCACTCCTGGAACATGCTGGTGAAGATGGAGAACAATATCCTGTTCTACTGTAAAGTGGGCATGCACGAGGTGGTGCGCTTGCACAAGTGGATGGAGCCGGACAGTCGCATGGTCCTCTACCTCAACCAGAAAGAGGAGATCAACATGCTCACCCTGACACCTGAGGGGCTGCACGTCCAGAAGTACCCCATGATGATGGAGACTAAGAGCGCCATGAAGGGCAGCTACCATGACTGTCCCTTCATCTCCTTTGAGCACAGTATGAACACCATTTCCTATAACATGGATAAGGGAGACCAGATGGTTCTGTGGGCTCAGATAGTCTACCCAGAGGGAAAAGGTGTGCACGTGAAGTTCCTCAGCAACAATGCGGACCTGCTTTATATTGAGCAGAAGTTTCACTTTGAGGGTGTGAACAGTGTGGACACAGTGAACACGGTGAGGCTGTTACTGTATTGATTATGTCATTCCCAGAAACTGGAGCGATACAGTGCTGCTCTTTACAGATTTCCTGTCGACAGATTTGTAGCATGTTTTGTTGTTCTGCTAAACTTTGCTAATGCTCAGTGAAATGAATACATGACGAGTTACCATGGCTACATTTCTAAAGACTTATTTGATGCTTTTATTTGATTTTTCAGACATTTATAATCAGCCAGAAAGTGGATTACAGTGATGCAACGAATTACACACATTTAACGTCAGTCCTTTTTGTTTGTCAATTTGTGATTGATGTTCATTCAAAGGCTTAATTTATCAGTTTTGGGAATATATTCACATAAACTGTTAATTTACCTCACAGAAAAAAAACAAGTGGAATTGTTACCCTGGAACTAGTACCCAACCAGATTGGCAACACTTGTAATTTGCCAATGAGTCGGGTAATCATTTTTCAAACATATTCAACAGTTGCTGCATCTATATTTTACTGTAGCACATTGTTATTTACCAACTCTCTCATATTGTTGACAGATATCCCATTTTAATGTTGGCTGCCCACCAAATAGACATATCCGTGTTGCTAGGTAAGTGGAAACTATTCTGTAAGATTTATATTCTCTAGACAGAATTAGTGTGACGGTGGACTGATCTATTCTTTAACTGATAAACGTTCATGCTTTTACCCAAAGTGACTTACAGTCATGCATGCATTTTACGTATGGGTGATCCCGGGAATCAAACCCACTGTCCTGGTAGCGCCATGCTCTACCCACTGAGCTACAAAGAACTACATTGTAGTGATGCCTTCTTGTTATTTCCAGGCCTTGGGGAATGCCTTGCGAGATGCACAGCCTCACCAACTACACCATTTTAAGGTAATCAAGGATGTTGAAGGACTGTATTGTCTCCTATTAGTATCAGTTCTCTGCATTCAAACATTCTCTTTCATCTTAGGTCTGTACTCAGAGATCCACAACAAGACGATATAGTAAGTAATTTAGTTTGCGGTTGTCAGAAATACACAGTACTAAATGTTCCTGTTTGCTAGTATAGATATGTACCGTAACTACTGTAGCTAGTATTGCACCTGAGGCTGGAAATGGAAATAGTTTGAGTATTAAAATGTGGACATTTTAGTGTTGTAGTTAAATGTGATGTTTAAAGTAAGTTATGTCATTTTTATAAAAGTTAAATTGCCTTCATCATTGATTATGCATTTATTATTGTTATAGGTTGTGCATTACGACTGGGAGAAATTTGGATGTCTACTCAAAACGCACTATAAAAATCAATTTCTCCCAAGCATTGACCTGTAAGTCAAAAAAGAAAATGATACATTAACAGGAATGACTAAAACTATCAGAGGACTTCTTATTGGTTCACATATTTCTATGCGTGATTACATTTTTTTWTTTTTTTTAATGTAATCAGGTATGATGGAGATCACTATGTTAGGAACGTCGACGCCAACTTCATAGTATGGGACAGATTTGGTCGGAAGGACTATTCTTTTAATGCAACCATGCGCCAGGTACAGTTTATACTCCTCTATCTAATAAGTTAACTTTGAGTGTGTGTGTAAGGGGTGGGTTTGAATTTTCTTTACCGGTATGCTCACTGGGGCTCCTTCAGGTTGCCTGTCTCCATGAATCTCAGACCTGGATCTCCATGCTGACTGGGGGGAAAAGCCTGGAGGAGGCCTGGGGTCCGGAGGTACAGAGCTGTACTCTTTATATACTGTAGTTCTCATGATCTGTATACATTTCTACCTGCCAGAAACATTGTTCTATAAACGTATATTCTTCTTATCCCCGTTCCAGAACTACAGAACTTGTTTTAAGGTCAGCCCTGGCATGTTGGGGAACCTGGACCAGCCTTATGAAATAATGAACAGAAGCTCCAAAAACTTTCTGACATTTTCCCAGGTGGACAGTGCTACCTATGTGTTTAATGTCAAGATACTGGACCCCAATTACAGGTGAATGACCACTGTACAGGGTTGGGGTCAATTCCAATTTAATTTGAAATTCCAATTAAATTCTTGAATTCACTCATCAAGTGGAGAATTTATGTTGAATTGAATTCGAAATTTCAACAACCTTCAGGTTATGGAATTGGAATTAGACTGTTTGGACTGTTTGAATTAGTATTATAAAAATATTTAATCTATTGAATTGGAATTTGATATTTGTACATTTCCCAGTCAATGGAATTAATGGACTTAGTTTTCAGTAATTCCAGTATAGCTAGGCTGAACGGTGGCATGATCAGCCTGAAACCCTGAGGGAATTGAATTATAATTTGTGCAGTTGTTGGGGGATAATGTTGAATTGGGAATAGAATTGTGGGAATTTACCTGACATTGGAATTGAGAGGAATTTAATGATCTCTGAATTCAAAGACTGACCTGGAATTTGAATTTAATTAAATTGAATTTACAGGGAGAGAGAATTTCATTTGTGGAATGCATCCCAACCCTGCCACTGTCCTGTGGTTTTATTGGGACCCCCCAGTGGTTGCAGAACAAATAACTTACTCCAACCCCTTTGAACCGAAACAAACGCACACAAATCTAATTTTATTGGTCACACGCTCCAAATACAACTGGTGTAGACTTTACAGTATAATTCTTACTTAAGAGCCCATTCCCAACAATGCAGAGTTAAAAAGTAAGACAAATATTTGCTTAATAAAGAAGGAAATAGTAACACAATAACAAGGCTATATACAAGGAGTACCAGGACTGAGTCCATGTGCAGGGGTACAAGGTAATTGAGGTAATACAGTATGTACATGTGTGTAGGGGTAAAAGTGACTAGGCAATCGCAATATACACTGACAAAAATATAAACGCAACATCCAGCAATTTCAAAGATTTTACTGAGTTACAGTTCAAGGAAATCAGTCAATTTAAATAAATTCATTATGCCCGAAACTATGGATKTCACATGACTGGGAATACAGATATGCATCTGTTGGTCACAGAGACCTTAAAAAAAAGTAGGGACGTGGATCAGAAAACCTGTCAGTATCTGGTGTGAACACATCTCCATCTAGAGTTGATCAGGCTGTTGATTTGTGGCCTTTGGAATGTTGTCCCACTCCGCTTCAATGACTGTGCGAAGTTGTTGGATATTGGCGGGAAATGGAACATGGTGTCATACACAACGATCCAGAGCATCCCAAACATGCTCAATGGGTGACATGTTTGGCTAGTATGCAGGCCATGGAAGAACTGGGACATTTTCAGCTTATGGTAGAGAAATGAACATTCAATTCTGGCAACAGCTCTGGTGAACATTGCTGCAGTCAGCATGCCAATTGCACGCTCCCTCAACTTGACATCTGTGGCATTGTGTTGTGTGACAAAACTGTACATTTTAGAGTAGCCTTTTATTGTCCCCAGCACAAGGTGCACCTGTGTAATGATCATCTTTAATCRGCTTCTTGATATGCCCCACCTGTCAGATGGATGGATTATCTTGGCAAAGTAGAAATTCTCACTAACGGATGTAAACAACATTGTGCTGACATTTGAGAGAAGTAAGCTTTTTGTGAGTATGGAACATTTCTGGGATCTTTTATTTCAGCTCGTGAAACAACACTTCACATGTTGCGTTTATTTTAGTTCAGTGTAGAATAAACTGAGTAGCAGCAGCGTGTGTGGAAGTGTCTTATGTGAGTGTGGCATCAATAAGCATRTGTGTGTGTGTGTGTGTTGGAGTGTCAGTGTAGTATGTGAGTGTGTGGGTAGAGTCGAGTGACTACATCAAGCCAGTGCAAAATAATTAAGATAAATAATAAAGGGGGTCAGTGTAAATTGTCTGGGTAGCCATTTGATTAACTTTTCAGCGGTCTTACAGATTGGGGGTAGAAGCTGCTCAGGTGCGTTTTGGTCCCTGTACCGCTTGCCGTGTTGTAGCAGAGAGAACAGTCTATTTTTAGAACCTTCCTCTTACACCGCCTGGTATAGAGGTCCTGCATGGCAGGGAGTTCGGCCCTAGGGAGGTACTGGAGCATATGCAGTATCCTCTGTAGTGCCTTGCGGTCGGATGCTGAGCAGTTTCCATACCAAGCGTTGATGCAGCCAGTCAAGATGCTCTCAATGGTGCAGCTGTAGAACTTTTTGAGGATCTCAAGGCCCATGCCAAATATTTTCAGCCTCCTGAGAGGGAAGAGGCATTGTCGTGCCATCTTAACAACTGTTGGTGTGTTTGGACCATGATAGATCCTTAGTGATGGGGACACTGAGGAACTTGAAGCTCTCGACCCGCTCCACTACAGCCCCGTCGATGTAAATGGGGGTGTGTTTGGCCCTCAGTTTTCTGTAGTCCACAATCATCTCCTTTGTCTTGCCCACGTTGAGGGAGAGGTTGTCCTGGCACCACACTGCCAGGTCTCTGACATCCTCCCTATCGGCTGCCTCATCGTCATTGGTGATCAGGCTTACCACCGTCTTGTTGTCGGCAAACAATGATGGTGTTGGAATCTTAGATATGTTTTTGGTTGTTGAGTCAATTAGATCAATCACATTTCAAGCTTATGTTTCAAATAAACTATTTCAGAATATTTTGGCAAGTAAGCTGGCTAAGTCATTGATCCTGCTTTGAGGTATACACCTCAGAAATGTTATTTAGGTTACATTGTTGAGTGGACTTGTTTGTGTGCATTTCTTGTAGTAACAGGTGGCGGCCACAAGGTGGCAGCTGTCAAACACATTTTAACCTCATGTCGATATACTGTCGGTGCTTTTCAGCAGGTCCTGTTAAAATGTATTTTTCTATACCAAAGATTAAAATGAAATGGAATACTGCCTTCAACCAGCTTCATCTATTTTCTCTTCTCAGCTTCTGTGATCTTCATGCTGTGTTTGCAGTCCAGACCTATGGCATTACAATTCCGTAAGTTATGGGGCAGAGAAAATGGCTATGATAAATAACCTGACATATTGCTTTTCAGCATGGCTTAAATGTTATAGGTCAATTGCCCACCAAATATCTTTGCATTCTTTTTMATTTCAGGAAGTATCAGCATCTAACTACATATGTGGCCATTGTTTTGACCCTTTTCTCACTCTGTATACTGGGCTACAGTTACTGTCGATATGTGACTATTTTCAGGAATCTGCTGGCAACCAAAAGGAATAAATATGAATAGGTCATTCAAATACTTTCACTAAAAGTGGTTTTATTTAAATCTTACTGTTTGTAATTATATGTTTAACGTCAGTTATGCATTTTTGAGTCATGTATTTTATAGATTGTTATGGTCTCCAACATGTCTCTGCAGTTAATGGAATTGAAATAAGATGTTTAAGAACCAATCCCAAAAGTAATGTTTAACTTTGAACTTTTTGTCTTGATTTCTTGGTGCTTTTTCAAAAACTGTATAATAAACCAAGGAGAATATAAACCAAAACTGGGTAGTTATGTCTAACCTTCAGTTGTCATTACTCTTTTGCTAGATTAGATGGATTATTTAAAGCAATAGCTATTTGATAACGTTTCTTAGAGGCTTCATAAGATTTTGTATTTATAAATGTTAGGTCGATTAATGGATAGCTGTGAAATCAGCGATTTCTAGGTTGATTAAACGACTGTCGATGTATTGTTACAAAGCGCTTCACTACAGCACGACAGTGGCCACCCGTTATCTGAGAATTGTGTACATTTTCAGTTGGATATTTTTGTGGGAAAATACTATTCAACTTCGAAAATAGTTATTATTAGATATTTCATTTTGATGTTTGAATGGCAATTACACGCAGAAAAGATTCACGTTCGCTAACAACTCTATTTCATCGCGAACTGTCTCCAGTCAGTACTGTAGCTAAATTGCCAGCCAGCCGACTGCCTTGCACAGCTGTTTGCTTATGGAGAAAATTGCACAAAGCTTTCGGATGCGGGACTTTTGTGAACTACTTGCTGAACTGAAGATATAATTTGCCTGTTTGTACTATTAACGTAGTAGTTAGGAAGCTAGCTAACTAGATAAAACCAGTGCAACAAAAAAGTAAAAATAACTAGTTTAAGTGTGTGTGGATCGGGGGGAAAAACTGGCGAAAGTGCACCAGGACCCGAAGAAATTCCTGATGGCAAACGAGATGATAATTTTGAACGTTTATGATATGGTAAGTTAATGTTCCATTTAAATTGCTTAAATGTAAGAACACTAACCAAAACACAGCAACTCGCAGCTAACGTTTCCCGAACGACCGGTATTTCATTGACGACCTAACGTTAGTTTTAAAGCGAGCTAGCTATCCAGCTAGCTACTGTAGCTAACAAGACTCGTGTCTGAAGCGGAGAATGGATGGAGCAYTGGAAGAGCTTCGAACTATTGCTGATGTATGGAAATGTTAACCCCAAAATTAACGGTTTAACTGGGCTAACAGCCAGGGTCAGGATGTTTTACTGTCTCCGGCTGCTTCTGTTTTGTAATCTGGCCAAGTCATGATCTGCCTGTCAGCGGGAAACAAACAGCCATCCCAGGTTCTGACTGTCATGGGGAAACCGAGGTAAAGACAGTTCCAGGTTGGATATTCGACGAATATTCGCCTGTAGGTTTCCTTACGTCCACCAACAGCAGTTAGGGACCGTCAACATAGTGACAACAGTTTGTCGATTTACATCTCGCACTTTTAAATTATTTATTTACATTTTTGAATTTCAATAGCTCTTTGGCCATATGACCTACTGACTTCAAACAAGGTTCAGAATGTACACTGTGGGCCTACACATTGCACACCCTTTAGTTTGTCTATTTTCATCTCGCACGTTTTTACATGAATTTTTCTAACTTTAAAATTTCAATAACTCCTTGGTCATGTGACCTACTAACTTAAAACATGGATCAGAATGTACACTGACTACCCTTATATATGGCACACCCTTTAGTTTGTCCATTTTCATCTCACATGTTTTTACATACATTTTTCCAAATGTAAAACTTCAATAGCCCTTTGGTCATGTGACCTACTGGACTCAAACTTTAGAATGTCCACGGACTAGCCTTATATATTGCACACTCTTGTTTGTGTACTGTGAAATCATGTGGTGTAATGTACATTTATGATAGTTTTAAATTTCAATAGCTCCTTGGTCATGTCAATTACACACCTAAGAAGCGTGCAGTAGATATACACCCATATTGCATAACCTCTAGTTCAAGTCAAGAGCTACCCTTCCCCCTTCAGTCTGCTTTGCACATGTCTGAAAGTGACAGAGCCAGCAGCCAAGAGTTTTTCACAGTATGTCATAAAAAATTGTAACACTAATGAATGTATGTAAAATGCTAATATGTATTAGATCCAGTACAATGGAATAACTAAGACCTGCATTTGAATGCAGCGTGTTCCAATTCCTCCTTCTCTTTCTGTCCAGCAGGGTCAACCAAAAACACTTGGCCTGATGGTTCATGCAGATACTAGGGAAGCAATATAGAAATGTATTGATCCCTTTAATGATTTTACTATTAAATCACCCATATCACAACCCTCATACCTCTTCACAAAAATGTACCTAAATTAATTTTGGAAAAAGGATTTTACTCACAATGAACTTCCAGTGGTTCTGGTTCACATTCATGAAATCAATGACAGCATTGTTGTTATTGTCATGTTATGACTGGTATTTATTACCTCACCCACAAGCCATTTGTGGGGCTGCAGAGTTTTAAACTCTGAATGATGGAGAAGGAAAGAGGAAKTTTTGTCTGTAGACATCACAACAGCAACCACCACCTCGCAAATGTTTCGCCACAGAGCTGTGACCTGCAATATGCAAATGAAACACATTTATAAGAGTTATTGTCCGCTTAAACATGAACTGAAAACAAACTATCACAATCCTTTAACATAAAAAAAAACATACCTGGCCTGCAGCCTCGTTGTCTTGGAGTGATGTTGCCTCATCCCTGTTTTCATATCTCTTGTGGTGTGCCTTCCCTGCTGGTTTATTTTTACCCTTCTTTGGCTCAGGTAATTGTCTGGGAGGCTGGAAATACTTTGACCTGGACTTGTGAGGTGAGTATTTTCTTTGTCTCTTGGCCCACTGCTCCTCTTCCTGGTCCAACAACTTGTTGCGGTAGGGGGATTTAGTGAACAGTGATTCTGGAAGGTTATGTTTTATTATGTGCTCCCTATACCTTCCTTGGAGGGTGGCATGCATTTTCAAAATGAATTCAGCTGGACGGAGGAATTTCTTCTTCTGCAAAATGGAATGCTTCACTATCCAGAACCACTGTTCCACATAGCAGTTGGTGTCCTGTGATTTCACTGATTGCAATGTTGTGTTGGTCACATTACAATATCTTGTAAGGTCACCCAGCAGTATCCCACTCCATAGGGGGGAAATGGCCATGTAAGTGTCCATTAGAACATCAATTATCCCAGGGCAGAAAAAACGATTTTCCTCCAGAAGAATGCAAATGTTTAAGAACTGACATGAATTCACGTGTGAAGGGAGATTGTCCGCATGTTTTGTTTTTTGCTGACATTGCATTTTCTTCATAACTCAGCTCTCATCATGTCCTCCACTTTCATCTTCTCTGACTTCATAATACTCTCATCTAAATGCTTTTGTGATTCATCCACAAGATTACTTTTAGTTGTGATTTCAAAAGCACACAYGTGTCTAAAGACATTGAGTGCCTCGAAGAAAGAAAAAATAATAATGTAAAATTGAGTGAGATGAAAATGGACAAACTTAAGGGTGTGCAATATATAACGGTAGTCAGTGGACATTCTGTACCTTGTTTGAAGTCAATAGGTCACATGACCAAGGAGCTATTGAAATGTTAAATAAAATGGACAAACTAAATGGATAAACTAAAGGGTGTGCAATGTGTAGGCCCACTGACTGAACATTCTGAACCTTGTTTGAAGTCAGTAGGTAACATGACCAAGGAGCTATTGAAATGTGAATGTTAGAACAATTTATATAAACACGTGTGAGATGAACAAATTAAAGGGTGTGCAATATAGAAGGGTAGTTAGTGGACATTCTGAACCTTGTTTGAGTCAAGTAGGTCACATGACCCAGGAGCTAATAAAATTTCAATGTAAAAAAGGTTTGTACTTTGTTTACGCTCCCTAACATTCAACTAGGAATACAAAATGCTGCTCACATTTCCACATGTTTATTAGCTTTGGAAAGMGAATGAATGTCCAAATTGTGAAAATAAGACCTGTGCAATGTTGTACGCAATTTTTCCAACATGACACTTATTTGGAGTCTGTGGCTCAAGTGGTTTGAAAGCGTGAATATCTGTTGAATATCCAACATAAAACTGTCTTTACCTCGGTCATGGGGGAGAGTGGGACGCTCATAGGACCCTGGCTAGATCAGCAGTGGTTATTCTACATTTAGGATTTACGTCTTCCAAAATAGATTCCTAGCAAACGTTACTAAGACTGACCAAACTGTTTAAATGTCCACATTAGTAGAAATCCACATTTTTGAGCTGAAATACGTTGGCCAGAGTTTACCCATGATGTTGCACAACGATTTAAGTCAATAAATAATAATCGTTTTAGTCAATGATATAGCTAGTTGGGCTTGAAGTGACATCCGAACTGCCCACTTAGTGCAAATCCGTGTGAATGCAGTGACTTTGCCTGTGACATGTACGAATTATTTTCAGGTTATGTTTCTGGGCTGGGTTTTATTTGAATGTTGCCACCCACTAATTGTTCATTAATCAGAAACCGCTGCAAAGTTATCCCTCTTCCTGAATGAGATGAGCCAAACAGCCTTGTGTCCACTTAACTGCCTGAGCCATGGATACAAGTAAAATAGGGAGTACAAACGTATGATTTTTTGCACCAATTGTATTTTTTTAACAGAAAATTTGCTTAACTAGTCTATTAAAAAWATATATATACAGTGTACAAAACATTAGGAACACCTGCCCCTTCCATTACCGACTGGCCAGGTGAAAGCAATGATCCCTTATTGATGTCACCTGTTAAATCCACTTCACAGTAGTCAGTGTAGATCAGCTTTAAAGTATGTGTCAGAGTAAATTGTATAATTATTTCATTTATTACTGGAATTGATTTGGCCAAGTGCATTTGCGCTCTCTGTTTAGCAACGGTATCTGCTCAGTTTCGCAGCTGCGGGAGTGTGAGGGAGATGCCCGTGTGCTTCGCGGTTTACCGGATCTTTTTTTCTGCAGCTTTCTTGAAGATCACTCCGCGACACACACGATGCAGCGCTGTGGTTCAGCAGAAGATGATGCGCTGTCGTTCAGCAGCAGATGATGCGCTGCTGCCACTGCCTTGTCATTTCCCCCTCGACATCACTCACCGCTGTCATAAATTGGCTCATGCTAGCCACAAGTTGTGACTGAGATCAATTGTCATGAAACATATATACAGCGATGAGTTTCTTTCTCTTTCATACACATTTATAACGAGGAGCACAATGTGTTTTGTGCGGGGAAGTGCTTACTAATGAGTCTCCGAACGAACAAATTAATATGATGGTAATCCCAGGGAGTTCTTTCAAAACAGGGCAGAATCCTTCAGGAAACAGTGCTTAGACAGTGGAAAAGTAAATCAGCTAGCAAGGCATTGTTGTCATTTTATAACAGGTGATGATAAGCAGAAATAAGGGAGTACGAACTAACTCTCAGTAGTAGATGTGAGTTTCTCTTTCAAACAATCACCTGGCCTTGTACACAGCTAATAGCTAACATTTGCCAAAGCAAGCTAGCTACTGATAGTGCAACCCTAGTAACAGTACAGATTAACATGAAAAATGATAATGCCCACTACATTTTACTGTATAAATGATTGTTGAAAACTGGTCTAGATTGGAACTGTTGCTGTTAAAATACAATAATTCTTAACTTGAATAAACTGATTGAAGCAAGATGCTTTTTGAGGCAAACACACACACACACAGTTCTGGGTTGCTCATCTACAGGAGGAAGCAGTCTCCTGCCTGACTGAGAAAGCAGTAGATGTTCTGGCACCACAACTAAAAAACAAGCACAGAAACAGTTTCAAGCATAACCTCAGTGTTGCACTGTCAAAAACAGAGCACCGAAAATATATATTCTCTCATTAGGACTGTGTGTGTGTGTTTTCTGGTCTACATCTGTGTGCCGTGATCAATCAGTTTATTCCAGTTCAGAATAAAAATGTATTGTATTTTAACAGCAACAGTTCCAACCTATACTTTTTTCAACAATAATTTCTACAGTAAGATGTACAGTAGGCCTGATCATTATTTTTCATCTGTACTGTTACTGGGTTGTACTATCAAAAAGCCTGCGTGTGTTTTCAGTTGTTCATCTGTGTGATGTGATCAATCTGTTTATTCCAGTTCGGAATGAAAATTATGTATTTTAACAGCAACAGTTCCATCCTAGACATATGTAAGATTGTCTTTTTAATGGGGGGAAATAAACATTAACAGATATTTATATGGATATTTTATTGTTATTTGTTTGTCTATATTGCATTTGTTTTAGGCATAAGGGCAATGAAATGTACCAATATTTATGTATAGTTGCATATTTTTCTGAGCTTGGGTCCCAGGAAAACACATTTCTAATTTAGGTCCCAGGCTGAAAAAGTTTAWGAACCCCTGGTGTAGATGAAGGGGAGGTGACAGGTTAAAGAAGGATTTTTAACTCTTAAGACAATTGAGACATGGATTGTGTATGTGTGCCATTTCAGCTTTCATGAATGGCACACTTGGCATTCAGGCCAAAGAGTCCAATCCTGGTTTCATCAGACCAGAGAATCTTGTTTTAGGTGCCTTTTGGCAAACTCCAAGCGGGCTGTCATGTGCTTTTTACTGAGGAGTGGCTTCCGTCTGGCCACTCACCCATAAAAGCCTGATTGGTGGAGTGCTGCAGAGATGGTTGTTCTTCTGGAAGGTTCTCCCATCTCCACAGAAGAAGTCTGGAGCTCTGTCAGAGTGACCATCTGGTTCTTGGATACCTCCCTGACCAAAGCCCTTCTGCCCCGATTGCTCAGTTTGGCTGGGTGGCCAGCTCTAGAAAGAGTCTTTATGGTTCAAAACTTCTTCCATTTAAGAATGATGGAGGCCACTGTGTTGTTGGGTACCTTCAATTCTGCGGAATTTTGTTGGTACCCTTCCCCAGATCTGTGCCTTGACACAATCCTGTCTTGGAGCTCTATGGACAATTCCTTCGACCTCATGGCTTGGTTTTTGCTCTGACATGCACTGTCAACTGTGCGACCTCTATATAGACCGGTGTGTGCCTTTCCATATATTTTCCAATCAATTGAATTGACCACAGGTGGAATCCAATGTAGAAACATCTCAAGGATGATCAATGGAAACAGGATGCACCTGAGCTACATTTCAAGTCTCATAGCAAAGTGTCTGAATACTTATGTAAATGAGGTATCTTTTATTAACTTTTTCAAGCATTTTCAAAACATTTATTAAACCTGTTTTCGCTTTGTCATTATGGGGTATTGTGTGCAGATTGATGAGGGAAAAACATTAAGTTACTACATTTTATAATGAGAAAGTAGTCATCATTGCTGCATCAACAGTTACCCAGTCAGGACTTATTTTCTGAATCTCTTCTTGCATATAATCCTTATTGTTGAAATTACTTCTCAAATGAGAAAAGTACTGCTTAACATTACAGGGCTCAGAAAAATTACACATGTCACATTTTATACAAGCAGTAACTGTTTCATTAATATTTCTTCGGTGTTGAGTCAAATGCTTCTTGAGTGCCATTTCTGTTTTAAAGGTGCACGGACAGTCTTGATGCATACATGGTAATGGGGAGGATCTTGCATAATGTCCATGCTTCAATTTGTAATGTCTAATAAGGATGCATTCATTTGATGTATCAAATCTGCAGTACTTACAGTTACACTTCATCCATTGAAGGAATAATGCTTTTGGATTTCCAAGAATCTAAAAAAGAATGTTTACATACATTGTTTTTATTTACTTTAGTTAATATGTTAATTATTTACAAATTATTCTGAAATTGATCAATTCAAGYTATAAGTGCTGTCTAGGTAAACCTGTTTACTAACTGCAAAATACAGTTTTATAACATGGTTTGCTTAACATAACATCTCATTACACAAACTAACAATTGTAAAATAACAAAATATATACTAACATTACTACTTGCAAGATTAGGCTAATTAATCATTAGAATATTCTTAGGTTTTTAAATCATATTTTGGAAAAAGAAGGGTTTAAAACCCAATACTAATTAGAAGCATTTGTACTATTATGCAGGTTATTAAACTATTTCCAAGCTAGCCAACAAGCAGCTTTTATCAGCACGTGCAATTCGGACCATGTGCAATCTAGAGCCATGCTAACTAAACACACTTTAACTAACCAGCACATGTGCAAATTCGGCCACGTGTCCTAACGGTCCTAACAAACACTGCTAGCTAACACCATGCTAGATAGCGCAATGCTAGCTAACAGCATACTAGCTAAATGCCACAACATACCCTGGAGAAGTTACTTAGCTACACATGCCTATATCTGATGTTTGGCTAGCAAGTCACTGAATACAACCACAATAGTAAAATAAACATAACAGCTCATTACTACCCAATCTAATAGTAATTATAACTACAATCATAGCTACAGTAGCAGTTTGCTTTTGGAGCTACTTACTGTTATACAGGTTATCAAATAAATTACAAGTTAGTCAGCATGTCTGCAAGTTGGTGCCGTGTGCTGCTAGCTAGAGCGGTACTATTTCAAATCAAAGTTTATTTGTCACGTGCGCTGAACACAACTTTACAGTGAAATGCTTACTTACAGGCTCTAACCAATAGTGCAAAAAAGGTGTTAGGTGAACAATAGGTAAGTAAAGAAATAAAACAACAGTAAAAAGACTATATACAGTAGCGAGGCTATAAAAGTAGCGAGGCTACATACAGACACCGGTTAGTCAGGCTGATTGAGGTAGTATGTACATGTAGATATGGTTAAGGTGTCTATGCATATATGATGAACAGAGAGTAGCAGTAGCGTAAAAGAGGGGTTGGCAGGTGGTGGGACACAATGCAGATAGCCCGGTTAGCCAATGTGCGGGAGCACTGGTTGGTCGGCCCAATTGAGGTAGTATGTACATGAATGTATAGTTAAAGTGACTATTCATATATGATAAACAGAGAGTAGCAGCAGCGTAAAAAGAGGGGTTGGGGGAGGCACACAATGCAAATAGTCCGGGTAGCCATTTGATTACCTGTTCAGGAGTCTTATGGCATGGGGGTAAAAACTGTTGAGAAGCCTTTTGAACAGGGCTCCGGGCAGCCGAGCGGAAATGGAGGAAAACTCGCCTCCTGCGGACCTGGCATCCTTTCACTCCCTCCTCTCTACATTCTCCTCTTCTGTCTCTGCTGCTAAAGCCACTTCCACTCTAAATTCCAAGCATCTGCCTCTAACCCTAGGAAGCTCTTTGCCACCTTCTCCTCCCTCCTGAATCCTCCTCCCCCTCCTCCCCCTCCTCCCTCTCTGCGGATGACTTCGTCAACCATTTTGAAAAGAAGGTCGACGACATCCGATCCTCGTTTGCTAAGTCAAACGACACCGCTGGTTCTGCTCACACTGCCCTACCCTGTGCTTTGACCGCTTTCTCCCCTCTCTCTCAGATGAAATCTCGCGTCTTGTGACGGCCGCCGCCCAACAACCTGCCCGCTTGACCCTATCCCCTCCTCTCTTCTCCAGACCATTTCCGGAGACTTCTCCCTTACCTCACTCGCTCATCAACTCATCCTTGACCGCTGGCTACGTCCCTTCCGTCTTCAAGAGAGCGAGAGTTGCACCCCTTCGAAAAAACCTACACTCGATCCTCCGATGTCAACAACTACAGACCAGTATCCCTTCTTTCTTTTCTCTCCAAAACTCTTGAACGTGCCGTCCTTGGCCAGCTCTCCTGCTATCTCTCTCAGAATGACCTTCTTGATCCAAATCAGTCAGGTTTCAAAGACTAGTCATTCAACTGAGACTGCTCTTCTCTGTGTCACGGAGGCCGTCCGCACTGCTAAAGCTAACTCTCTCTCCCTGCTCTCATCCTTCTAGACCTATCGGCTGCCTTTGATACTGTGAACCATCAGATCCTCCTCTCCACCCTCTCCGAGCTGGGCATCTCCAGCGCGGCCCACGCTTGGATTGCGTCCTACCTGACAGGTCGCTCCTACCAGGTGGCGTGGCGAGAATCTGTCTCCGCACCACGTGCTCTCACCACTGGTGTCCCCAGGGCTCTGTTCTAGGCCCTCTCCTATTCTCGCTATACACCAAGTCACTTGGCTCTGTCATATCCTCACATGGCCTCTCCTATCATTTCTATGCAGACGACACACAATTAATCTTCTCCTTTCCCCCTCTTGATAACAAGGTGGCGAATCGCATCTCTGCATGTCTGGCAGACATATCAGTGTGGATGACGGATCACCACCTCAAGCTGAACCTCGGCAAGACGGAGCTGCTCTTCCTCCGGAAGGACTGCCCGTTCCATGATCTCGCCATCACGGTTGACAACTCCATTGTGTCCTCTCCCAGAGCGCATAGAACCTTGGCGTGATCCTGGACAACACCCTGTCGTTCCAACTCACATCAAGGCGGTGACCCGTTCCTGTAGGTTCATGCTCTACAACATTCGCAGAGTACGACCCTGCCTCACACAGGAAGCGGCGCAGGTCCTAATCCAGGCACTTGTCATCTCCCGTCTGGATTACTGCAACTCGCTGTGGCTGGGCTCCCTGCCTGTGCCATTAAACCCTACAACTCATCCAGAACGCCGCAGCCCGTCTGGTGTTTCAACCTTCCCAAGTTCTCTCACGTCACCCCGCTCCTCCGCTCTCTCCACGGCTTCCAGTTGAAGCTCGCATCCGCTACAAGACCATGGTGCTTGCCTACGGAGCTGGTAGGGGAACGGCACTCCGTACCTTCAGCTCTGATCAGGCCCTACACCCAAACAAGGACTCTCGGTTCATCCACCTCTGGCCTGCTCGCCTCCCTACCTCTGAGGAAGTACAGTCCCGCTCAGCCCAGTCAAAACTGTTCGCTGCTCTGGCCCCCAATGGTGGAACAAACTCCCTCACGACGCCAGGTCAGCGGAGTCAATCACCACCTTCCGGAGCACCTGAAACCCCACCTCTTTAAGGAATACTAGGATAGGATAAAGTAATCCTCCTAACCCCCCCTCCCCTTAAAAGAGTTAGATGCACTATTGTAAAGTGGTTGTTCCACTGGATATCATAAGGTGAATGCACCAATTGTGAAAGCGGCTCTGGATAAGAGCGTCTGCTAAATGACTTAAATGTAAATGTAAATGTTTTTGTCCTAGAGTTGGGCACTTCGGTACAGCTTACCATGCGGTAGTAGAGAGAACAGTCTATGACAATTTTTAGGGCCTTCCTCTGACACCGCCTGGTGTAGAGGTCCTGGATGGCAGGCAGCTTAGCCCCAGTGATGTACTGGGCCGTACGCACTACCATCTGTAGTGCCTTGCAGTCAGAAGCCGAGCAATTTCCGTACCAGGCAGTGATGCAACCAGTCAGGATGCTCTCGATGTTGCAGCTGTAGAACCTTTTGAGGATCTCAGGACCCATGCCGAATCTTTTTAGTTTCCTGAGGGGGAATAGGCTTTGTTGTTCCCTCTTCACGACTGTCTTGGTGTGTTTGGTCCATTCTAGTTTGTTGTTGATGTGGACACCAAGGAACTTGAAGCTCTCAACCTGCTCCACTACTATTTAACAGCAATCTTAGCTACAATTATACTTCAGTACACATAGCAGAATTGCACAATTAATCTGATTTTTAAACTGATATAGTCAAATACTATTTGCCAAACGTAGCCAAATATCTGATAATTCTTAATTTAACCAAATTACCATTTTAACATGTTGTGTGTTCTTGCTAGCTAGAATGTAACATAGTGGCTAATGTCCTTGCTATTCTTGTGCTGAAAAGTTATTATTTTTTATAAAGGGCACTTGTTAACTTACCCAATAAATATTTATACGTGTAGGTAAATAACATGCTAGTGGTTGTATGGTTTTAAAGGAGATACTCACCTTTTGCAAAGCTACTCACTCCTGCTTGGAAAGCTGTTGAATGCAGTAGAGGAGTTGCTGAAGCACGGTCTTGATCAAGCAACTTCCCGAGATGCACCGCTGCCTGTAAATTACCACTGAGTTCTAAAATAAATTGTGCTAGTATGACCGGGCTTAAGTAAACAACAAATATGTTCGATTCTAAATATTATGCACTTTTGTTTAAGAATTAATTGATTACTAGAATTACAAGGAGCAAGTGCTAAACCAAATTAAGTTTGATCTATATCCCCTATCAATGCGCAAACAAGGAGCAAACTCTACACAAACATCACATAATGGGATAGGTGATCTGATGCATTCCGCATGTTTTTTGTTGTTGTAGTTAGTCTCGTTTATAACCAATTGTAACATTACACATATTACTTTCACTACATTGGCCTCACCAAACACAAATTGTTAGATGGCTAGCCATGAAAGCTTAGGCCCAATATTAGGATCGCTAATACATGTGCATGCATAGAGAAATAGTATATGTAAATAATTTCCCCTACAGTTTACTCAGTTAGCAGACGCTCTTATCCAGAGCGACTTAGTTAGTCTTACAGGAATAAGCAATAGGCCTACTTGCTATGCAAGCAGCTTG